>NC_056730.1:5647791-5835291 GCF_019279795.1 Protopterus annectens
ATGGCTATGTTACAGGGAATGTACTTCTACATATAGATGTATGCATGTGTGTATGCATACATACAAATAACTAACTCACTGGCCTCCATGAGGCGGTCCAATTAGAACCAGGCCATTCAACCATGTGACGCCTGGATCCATAATCACATACTCATAGTTCCTCGACCCAAACCGAGTTCGACGTACATGCAATCCATCCATTATCCAGTTGCTTTCACAGCCATGGCACACCACCACACATTGCCCTCCCCCCATCGTAATGGTCCCTACACCTATGTTGTCCCAACCCATGTATTCTCAGGCTCTCCCACCATTTAGTCCTTGAACATACCTGCCCTTGCTTGTGTAATGCACGGAAATCCAAATATCCTGTCAATTTTTGGTAGTCCCACTGGGGACTACCATCTGATTGTTTGTAAAGTTGACTTAGCAGATCAACAATGTTACTCCCACTGGTAAAACCCTGCCTGTGGTGTGAGTAGCAGTGCTTTTCTCACTCCTGGCCAGCGTGATATGACATACGCTGACAGCACTCTATGATACTGTAGTTGCTGTTGATTCCCTTCTCATCCCTTGTCTATGCTTTATTGTTACGACATTCATTCTTTATATATATATATATACCTTATATACTGTACATACTTATATACATTTCCTATGCTGGGCGCTGCTTACACCCGCGCATGCCACTCACATATGCTTACAGTTTGTTATATATGTTTACTGCTGCTTATTTGTGCTTACTTGTGTCTTATTCATTATGACAGCACCACTTTGATTGAAAGGATCTGGTTAAAAGTCCCATGCAATACTCAAGTTCACTTTTACATGTTATTATGTCGGTTTTACAGCAGAACAACATTCATTCCACATGGAAAATGATATGTGCTATAGTTGAACTTGAACTATGAATGCCTCTTCATTAGGCGGATACTTTAACCACTACACCATTGGTGTGCTGCTTCATTTATATGTATACCCATGGTTCATAGTTACTCGAACAAACGCCTCAACGCTTCACTAACCCAGCTGGCATCCATTCTCCTGTTGGGAAAATCACACCACTACACATGCACCATTCTCTATTGCTCTGGACCCGTCCCGCATGTTGACTCACTCCAAGTATATTCAGACTTCCCAAGCCTATAGTCTTGGCACATACGTTCATATGATGGTCAGGGTGTTCATATGGTCATCTGGTTTTAGACTCGTCTGACTGGGGTCCGAGACTGCCCTGTACTCATTTGACAGACAAACTTAGCATGTAGACAAAGTTAGTCCCACTGTTAGCATCCTACCTGTGGTTAGTGACGCAGGGGGTTTGCTCAACTCTAGCCAGCTTGATATGTCAGCACTAGATAATACGGGTGTTCCCTTGCTGCTTTCCTTTGCATTCATTATGAATGCTTTCTTGTGCCCATGTTCGTTCTGTATATATATATATATATATATATATATATATATATATATATATATATAATCTTTACATACGCATGCATATACATCTACATGATTAATTACTTTGATCATACTGTTGAATGACTGTGTTGTCTGCTATGTTTGTGATAACATCAGAGTTAGGTATAACTGCTGTGGCTTAGTGGTAAATCACATTGGTTGTGGTGTGTAGGTTCCTGGCGTCAAGCCTGGCCGAGGCAGTTTATTGTGTTGCTGGGCAGAATGAGGGCCATTGGACAAAGGGTGAGTACAACACTTTTCAGAAGCGGTTTTCTATTTCACCATGTTTAACCGCCATTTCCCGTCATGCAAACACCTTCTGCATTCTTACTGTAATACGTCACTCCAGTTCACATTTCAATAGTATTATATTGTTATACAGCATAAAATTATTAGGATATGCTCGTATATGGATTACTCGTCATAAATGGTGTGTGCTGCAGTCAAACCGGCAAGGTCTGCTCAATAGGCGGATGCTCTAACCGCTACACTATTGCTGTGCTGCTTCATTTGCATGTATACCCATGGTTCATAGTTACCAGAATAAACGCAGCAAAACATCACTAACACAGCAGTCATCCATTCTCCGGTCGGAAATAAACCACACCACAAAACATGCGCCACTCCCTACTGCTCTAGACATGTCCCGTATGTTGGCTCTCTCCATAGACGCTCAGACGTCCCAAGCTTATAGTCCTGGGACATATGTTTATATAATGGTCAGGGTGTTCAATTAGTCTTCCGGTTTTCGGCTTGTCTGAATGGGGACTGGGACTGCCCTGCACCTGTTTGAAAGTCAGACTTAGCACGTGGACAAAGTTAGTTCCACTGTTAGCATCCTACCTGTGGTTGGAGATGCAGGGGGTTTGCTCACCTCTGGTCAGCTTGATATGACAGCACTAAATAATATGGGGGGTTCCGTATATATGTCTGTACATACACATGCATGTACACCTACATACTTATTTACATTTCCCATACTGGTGAATGACCACCACTTACCGCCGCGCATACCCGCTTATGTCAGCTTGTAAGTGACGTAATCACCCTATATCCGATGGCCATTATTCTGGGCAGCATATAAAATTAGCAACCCTTGCATGGCTTGGACCCAGGAACAGAAACACCTTAGTCACCGGTTTTACCACTACACCATCCGTGGTACATTCTGCATGGATGGTAGTTAGGATATATGACTTTTCTAGAGGAATTCCACACTACTGGCAACAAATGTGACAGTTGGTTGGTGTACATATATATAGTACATGTTAATGTCCATATGTTTCTGTGAGACATAAGTATGCATTTGCAAGTATACATATTTATAAATAGGACACATACTTGACAACTACTTATATGCATGTATGTGTGATGTGTAGCTGTAGCTATGCATATATAAGTATGTACATTTATAGACATATGACTACATGTCTGGGGTTGTACATGACCACGTATATGAACACCAGCATCCGGGAGAGATGTGTGCCATTTGTATGCATGGGTTATGTGCATCATTACGACATGGAACCTGGACAGGGTATACAATTTGTGGATGTGTACTATTTGGACTATGGCTATGGGGAAGCTTCTAGGGAACATGTGAAAGGTATATATTCCTGATAATGCACATGGGGGGATGTGCATCATGGTCAGGTGTTTAATCCCAGGTTGTAGGTTATGCAGGACCGGCTGGAGGCTGAGCAGGGTTGTGGACAACTACTGCTAATGCATCTTGTGTCCGGATGTGTACGGGGCTGGATATCGTGTTGTTCCACCAAGTCTAATCTTTAGAACAGACACTTATCCCATGAGGGATGTCCAAAAATTGTGGACGCCAATGACTCCCATTCTTTTGGCTATATGCAAATGAGGGAGGGTTATACATGCATGGGATACCTAGTTTGCAAGCCTGAGACTGCCTATGGTAAGACTGACTACTAGATGTGAGTAGGGGGTACTATGTGCAGATATGGCTGTCCCAAGCTAGCAGCCCAAGTATGGGTGGTTTTGGTGGACGTTCAGCAAGGGGGGGTGTCGTGGAGGGGATGATGGGTATTCAATTATGTATCCAGGTGTGTAGGGGTTGGATGGCTCAGTTCAGGCCAGACCATTATATGGGTGTGAGCTGGTACCGTTTCTGTATATGTGTATCGCACATTTTAATGTTCATATGTTTGTGGGATTGTGTTCTGCAGTCAGGGTGTATTGGGGATGTGAATGTATGTTCTTTGGTTTTCACCCACTGCTCCCTCATACACCTCCATTTCACTTATTGTACATCCGGCCCAGCCTCCCCTAGGCGAATTATTACATTACCTGTCACCCACCCCCCCAAATTCCACATACACACCATCCATCCCTTCTCTGGTTGCTGGCCCATGGTACAGACAGCAGTACACATTGCGTACTCTACATATCTCTGGTACCAATATGGTTGTGAGGACAACCCTAGCATATTTGGTCTTCCAGATGCTGTACTTCACGCACATAGGTACATGCAAATACTTATCTTTCATGACATGGTAGGTTGACCCGGGTAATACCCATTCATTTTTGGGCCGTCCAGACAAGGACGACTCGGTCTGCGATTGGACAGATATTAGGCGAATGCTCTAACCATTGGGCTAGGCTTAGCAAAGGGCAGGGGCACACAAACACGCTGCATTTTGCTTCCACTTGGTATAAAAATCAACACTACAATGAAATACGGACACAGGGTTTTAAATGTAATAGTTCTAGGGACAGGGACTCACCATTCAGCTACGTGCTTGTGTGTTTACTCCTGTAATTTTATTATATTGTTCACGGAACTCTCTTATATGCTTTGCATACATTTCAGTATCCACGGACACTGACAGGATTGATTGGTATTAGAGACAGGCTGTCCTAGTCAGCATTTTAGGTTGCGTGACTGTAGTGGACATGTTCATGCCTCCGTGCAGTGCTTAAACATGCTCCCTGCACTCGCGCACGTTTCCTGTGCATGTGGATGGTGCGGCAGCCCGCCTTCATTAATATGCATATGGTGCTGCTGCGCCATCTCTATGCCACACGCTCAGCGCAAGACTAATGCCGTTCTTGTGCCGAGCTTCATGAATCCCCGGGATTGTGTCTGTTACTGCACTGAAACTGTGAGATAACATCTTTTTATGATGTGGTCATAAAGTAATTTACATTTTCAGCTTTTGCATTTGTCTGGAGTGGGAAGTTAATTAGATTGTGAGGATTAGTGTGGCTCTAGGTTTCACTACTTTGTTGTTGTTGTTCAAAACCTATGAATAAAACAACTTGAAATGTTGGTGTGGTATAAAAACTGGCCAGATTGGTATCTATGTTTTAATGACAAATATATATATATATATATATATATATATATATATATATATATATATATATATATATATATGTATGTATGTATGTAGGGTCTATATTATATAATCGTATGCGAACAATGTATGACGCTCTTGTTGTATTTTTCGTCTTTTCCTGGTTAGGGGTCGCCACAGTGGAACTCCGGTCCACTAATGATTGGCAGTAGATTTTTACATACCGACTTGCCAGGCCTGACGCACAACCTTCAACGAAGGTACGCCCATTCACGCATGTCTCCACACAGAAGATGCTTTAGCTGAGAATTGAACAGGACAACGTCTTACTGTGAGATGACAATGGTACCGCAGCACCACCACCGCAGCTAATGAGTGAAAATGTTGGAGCTTGAAGTTCCATTATTGAGATTGCTGTACAGTGAAGAGAGGGATATTTGCCCTTTCCTCACTGTAGTGTGATCTCAGAGTTGGAATATATATATATTTAGTGGGGGGTGTGGGTGTACAGCCCCCCACAATAAGGATTTCAAGTTTCTGCATTTTTGCTCATTAGAGGTTCGACATTGTTCGCATACGATTATATAATAGAGACTATATATATAAAACCTTGTACTAATGCAGAAACATTAGAATACACAACAAAAACAAGAATGTGTGCATCCTGCCATGATGTAAATTTGTACAATAATTTAGCAGGAAAGGATTTACAGACACTTTAAAAATAATCAAAGACTTATTGAAATAAATAAATAAATAATAAAAAATGGAGTTTGGAGGTAGAGTCAGAGATTTATAGTGCACTGAAAAAATAATCTAGGCCTTTAAAGGGAATGGATGAATGGTTGAAGTAATCGGAGAAGACAGAAAGGTATATTAAGGACATGACCAGATATTAAGATAAACAAACAAAATATGTAAGAAAAATGTATAGAGAAAAAAGGTAGAAAGTATGAGGGACTGGGTATTAACAAAAACTGTGATATAGGTGGATGAAACAGAAAGAAATGACTTTCAAGAACTAAATGAGATTTTAAAAATGATGAAGAATAATTACACACCACACAAAGATGGGATATGCCATTTCTTTTCTAAATGATTTGCTGGTGAAGAAAGGAACATGCTTTGTAACTGTTTTAAGTATCTGACTAGGCAAAGGTATAGAAAAGAAATGAATATGTAAATGTTTATGGGTGAAGAAAGCTAACATCAAACTGGAAACCAGATGTCCTTAACAACATAGGCTGCAAGGTTTTTGTGAAGGTTTTACACACGAGAGTAAAGAAAGTTATCAAAATAGTGGTAGAGGAAATTGTTTATGGCAATTTATAAAGGTAAGTAAAATAATTGCTATCGATTACTAAACAGGTTGCTTATTCTATGATGAAGGAAAATATGAGTGCAGAATTTGTAACCATTGAGGTAGTAACGGCATTCGACTTGGTGAATCATACTACATTCCTTTATAAAATATTTTAGAGGAATGCATATTTAGTAATATGTTTATCAATATTGTAAATGTGTATACAAGAACTATGCTGTCATTTCACATTAATGGTTGACTGGAGGAAGAAATTTAAATTAAAAAAGGGGGGTTATAACATGGATGTCCCATAAGTGGGTTTTTAATCACTGGAATGTATATACAATTCACACTCTCCCAACTATTTGCATTTAGGTCTTCCTTTACCTTTTTAAATGCAAATAGTTGGGAGAGTGTGAATTGTATATACATTCCAGTGAGTTTTAATTATGTAGACAGCATAATATTAGTGGCCAAAAATGATGTCTAGCAAAGAAATTCATTGTTAGAATAAATTAGGTTTTGAATGTGGTGGGCTTAGATCTGCATAGAAACAGCAAAAAGGGGTTGTGAATCAAATTAAGATAGGTGCAAGTATGTTTGAATTAATAACAGATACATATGTTCAGCATGAAGTTTGTTAGGAAAAGATAAAAAAATCGCCAGTAGGTTAATGCATACTGTTTTTTATAATGCATTTAAAGAGGAAAGCTACACTTGCTTAATTAATCCAATATTGCAAATATAAGATATAGCAATAACCCATGCCTGGGTGTGAGTAATGCTGGATACCCAAACGCCAACAGAATCTACTCTATCAAGGAGGGCCAATCCAGTCATGTTAGGGGTGAATATATGACTAGTTTCCATGTGCAGGATGATAATGTAGCAAGCTGCTTAATTTATACTGGGTATCTATTCCAAAGGTGGGGAAGGCACTGTCTAATGACCCTATCTCTCTGCCATGAATTATTAATCTGATGATGAAGATTCAGATCCTTGGTTCTGGTATTTATGAGATTGTTTGGTTTGTGGAGATACAAAAGTTTAGAACCATTGGGTCCCTAATCACTCAGTCTGCAAAACATAGATCTCTCCCTCAGTAGTCTATAAGATACTGAAAATAGGGTTAGTGTTTCTGGTCTTTTCTGATAATTTAGGGATTTTAAGCCAGTAATCTTCTTAGTTAGGAACATCTGGGATCTTTCTAGTTGTTTGATATGTCTAGTGAGGTACATTCCAAAAGGGGCACAGTATTCAATCATTGTCTAATTAATGCTAAATGTAAGGGAATAATGACTTTTTAGATCTGGCTGATATTCATTTGGTAATCACCTGCAGTAGGTAAAACATAATTTTCTGACTACTGTTGTTCCACAATGATCAAAGGAGAGGCAAATATCAACTCACGTACAACATCTCTATGTTTTCATTTTGGGTGGGGTGTTGTCGATCTTGTAAGCTGGAGGAACTGATAATATACCAAATGTGACAATATTCCACTTTTTAGCATTTAAGTCTCTTTCTAGCATTCAAGGTATGTATGAGTTTAAGTTCTTGCTGCAGGGCTTGGGTGTCAGAGGGTGACTGAACAAAGACTCCCAGTTTACAGTCATCTTTAAACGTGGTTAATCAGAAGTCTTTGTTCATGAACTTAATGTCAGAAAAGTAAGTGGTAAAGAAAAGGGGTCCCATCACAGAGCACTGCAGACCACCATTGGTCACCTTCATAATCTCTGAGGCACCTGCTACTGGCACTATGTGGGTACTATCCTCAACCAATTAACTATCCATCTTACCACACAGGTGTTTGTGATGCATATTAAGCTTACATTCTGTGCTAACATGGGGGGGTGATGTCAAAGGCCTTGGCAAGTAAGGGTACGGTGTGTGGGCAGCATGAACTCTGTAAACAACTTGTGTTACTCTTTCAAAGAAGTAGACTAGGTTTATTAAACAGGTCTACACTTGACAAAGTCAGACTGCTGCAGGTCTAGCCTGATGAGATTTTAAAGGCCATCATTCACCAGGTCAATTATAAGATGTTACATGGCTTTGCAAATAAGGCTTCTCAGGCTAACAGGGCTATAATTGCCAGGAACAGCAGTAGGATCACCTTTGTGGTGTGGCATCACTGCTGCTTTGGGCCAGACCTCAGAGAAAAGTCAGTGGCTAAACTCAGGTTAAATAGTTGAAGGAGTGGTTATGCCAGGGTATGTTTAGTGCTGCTTATTAAACAGTCAGGTACATTATCAGGTCTCATAGAGGAAGCATTTGTGTTTATAAATACACACAGTGCATAAGTAACATTACTGAGAACAATATACTAGCCGCTGTTAGCATAATACCGTAATACATAGACTGACAGCAAAGTACAAATTATACAATTTAAAAAGTAGAAGTAACACATACAGTTTCTGCTTGTTACATTTTTTACATTCATAAAGAAGCCATTCAGTTTAAATTAGGTATGAATGCTTGACTTCACTGTCACCTTTGTTAGCATAATCATTCCATGTATTGGAATATTTAGATAGATATGCTACTGCTTGCAATACAGTGGCCAGCTGACAATGTGGAGAAGTGAGTCCAGAATACTGGGAAAAAAGTAAAAGGGCAGGGTGGTACAATGTAAGTGATGAGAATGGGCATTCAGAAACTTAGAAACCAAGATAAAGAAAACGTTCTGCTGGTTCAGGAAGAATAAATAACACTTTTGCCATGATTCACTTCAGGCAACCATTCAGGAATGGGCAGAAAGAAACTGGAATTTTTTTGAAGCTTGTTTTCCTGAGAGTCAGATCATTAAAAATAACTTGCCAAAACTACATCGATCCAAACCAGATCAAATATACTTCCACATACCTCTTAACCTCTAAGAGCAAGAAATCTGGACAGAGCCAAAAATAACAGAGGGACAAAGGCCCAAACTCAAGGACAAATTTTATAAGTGATCATATGAACTTGTAAAGTTGCTAAGATAACAAGTTTTGCATTAGCATGCATTTTTCTGAAGGATATGGAGGCTGAAACTCAAACGTATTTTATTATTTAGTGACTTCAGTGAAAGTAAAACACTGCATAACATATCCGTTTAATATTCATGATCCTATTTACCATTAGTTAACAATAAAAGTAATTCATATGCATAATTCCAATAGAGTTGAATGGAAAAATAAAATAATGTTACCAATGTTTTGAGGGAAAGAAATATTATATGCTGTGGTCAAGTAAATAAAAAAGGATGCATCAGTATTCTTTTCAGTTGCAAAAATTAAGATGCCCTTTACTCTGCAAAGTAACATTGTATATATTTATTTATTAATCATCATTTGATTACCGGGAAAATATCACTTGGTAGATGTCCATTTTCAGAAGAAGTCTGGGAGAGAAGTTCCAAAGTATTACAAAAACATTTTAAGAACATAATTTTACAATCTTCAAAAACAATGCAAAAAATCTACAATTTTAGCAATTATATCAAATAAGATATGATGTTAAAACATTGGTTAAGAACAGATGGAACATATATGACAATAAATTAATATTAACAGAAATTTTATCCAGTTCAGAGAAATTAGAGCTAAGTTGGTATAATACAAACAGGAATTGTAATATAAAGTGGGGGGAAAATAGGTTATGCATTTTTTGAAGGATATGAAGGCTGAAACTCAAATGTATGTCATTATTTAGTGACTTCAGTACTTAATGACTTTCCAGAAAAAAATTAATTTTATGATGAACAGACCACATGAAGCAAAAATCTGGACATTCTGTGAAAATCTGGACAACTGAGAGGTATGGCTTCCACTTGTAAATGAGACAGTAAAACTATCCCCAGCATTTAATAAAATCCATGTAGGTACCATGTAGAGTATACACAGAATGTATCCATGTACACAGCCATGGTTCCCCCTTGGCAGCACGCCATGCATATTAATGATGGTGTGCTGCAGAGGGAGAGCATAGGAACAGGGATATTGAATCCATGTAGGGAGAAGTGTAGAGGCTACCCATGGTTGTGGATGCCTGGCCAGATGTTATGTACAGGATGAAGCTCCTTGTAATGCTTTCTGCTACTACCGAAATGCTGTGAATTGTTTTAAATGCGTAATAGTTTATTTTTATGAAGTTATTTTTTTCCTCTCTGTATGTTTGCGCGCCACAGTGAAGAGCACAGCAATGCCAAGCTGTGCTCAAATATAGACAGCTGACACCTGCTACATATCTAAAAATAATTACATATTTTTTTTAATTGCCATTTGGGTGGCACAGAGCAGAGCACTGCAGAGCCGATCAGCACTTATATATACATAGCCGACAGCTGCCATACATCTAAAAATAGAAACCAGATGTAATTAATTATTTATTTCTGGGTCTGTTTAAGAGTGCTTGCACAGGGCGGAGTAGTGCTCAGTAACCCTACCAGGTAGCCCAGTAGGATATGTGAAGGTATATGAGCTTTCATAATATCCAAGTAGCTAAATGAGTAGAGTTACAGCCTAATGCTTTGCAGGTCCTGGGCTTGAGTCCATAGCAGTTATAAGATGTCTGTAATTTAATTTGGTATATATGTTTAATTTTAAAAACAAATTTGTTAAATATGGCATAGCTGTACTGTGCAGACCATTGCTTAAACATGCTAATGGCTACTACTGTGTACATGGTGCTAAACTTTGATAAACCCTAGGTTGTGCAACTTTACGCACTACTTAGCTCTTTTTAGCTGGTCTGCACACTGCTAAGCAATGAGGCACTTTTTTGAATGTTTCTCACTGACATGTATGGGTGGGAAAACAGCCTATATTAGGTGCAATAGGCAGGAATTCTGCAGCATTCTTTGGAGTCTGATTATCTGCAGATATACTAAGTGGCATTGGAGAGGGTGTGCATTTTTGGGCACAGAGAAGGGGTGTGCAGGAGTCCAGGGTCTTTGTTGGGCTCCTGGTAAAGAATTATGAACCCAGGCTGTTGCAGGGCAGTTTCCAGGGCTTGGAATGTAAGGTGGAGGCCTGGGACCGGTTGGCCAGGGAACTTACCAGTGCTACTGGTATCCTTCACACTAGTGAGTGGTGTCATCACCATTATGACAACCTGAAGAGGAGAAAGAGGGGAACCTTGGACACCTGGGTCCAAGAGGCAAGAGCTGGGAATGCCCCACAAATTTGCAACTATATTTTCCACTGTTTTAACAAAATGCAAGCTGAATATCTGCAAAACTTGTATGCATAATAGTGTGCTTCTCTCCCAACAGCTGCAGCTGAGAGGGCTTGCAATGTCGAGTCCCATACCGGGCATCTGGCCAGGTTGCTCCTTGTGTGTGGTAAGTACGGATTTATTATGCTAACTGTAGTGCAATAAGCAAGAATGAGTAAAACATTTATGGCAATAAAGTATACACAATAAAAAGTGTAGTGCAATAAATGGGCAAGTAGAACTGTAGTGCAATAAATGGGCAATTAGAGCTGTAGTGCAATAAATGAACAATAACAACTGTATTGCAATAAACAATAAACAATATCAATAACAGTAAGCAAAATGGTGTACAGCAGGATTGTGTTTTCATAACCATTGCAGTAGAGCTGTAGGCATTGCTTGTCTGTGGTAAGGTTGCTGCAGTCAAGTGTAACAGTCTCCAGGCCAATATTAGTCACATAATGCTTTCTGTTCCTCCTACTCCAGGTAATAAAGGTATATGGGTAGTCCACTGTATTGCCAGATATTGTGTGTGGACTTCACAGACATTTGTCAGCAATACCAATAAACTGTTTAGCAGCATTGTTGATTCCTAAAGAAGTTTGTCTTAATAAATGTAGTACGGCTGTATTCCACACATGGGAGTTCTACTGTAACTGCAGTCAAGAATAACACTGTAATAGTTCTAGAATGCAAAACGAATGTCCTGTAACATGTATTGCTGAGCTCATAGTATAGTCCAAGGGTGTCTCCAGGAAAATATCAGTCACATAATGCTCTCATTTTCTCCCACTCCAGGAACAAAAGGTATATGGCTGAGGTAGCCCACGTTATGAGCAGATATGATTGGGATCGCATTTCACAGACACTTATCAGCAATATCAATAATGTGTTAAGCAGCATTGTTGATTCCTAAATAAATCTGTCTAAATATTTCCAGTATGGCTATATTCCTTGCATGTCTATACTATGTTGCTGCAGTCAATTATTGCATTATTTGCAGATGTCCCCTGCAGTCACAGCTATTGAGTTCTATTCCCATGCCTGGCAACTAAGGCATGACGGCTGTCTAGTTTATGTACTGTAAACAAACATGCCTGTCAAGTGTCACAATTTCATGTAATGTAATTAAAACTGCCTAATCCATCTGTCACAGGACTACCAGGAGAATGATTACCTGAAATGCAATGTATTACCAAATCCACTTACAGAACACCTTGTTAGTTATATAAGTCCACATTATGTGAAACTGTTCTGTGTAGTTGTGTACCTGAATTTGTTATTGCTTGGCCCATACTGACCCAAGCTAACAGCTTGATAGCTATGTCAGTGCTACATCCCTGATTAGCTGTAGGAGAGCTGTAGTAACTGTACTCAGAACTGACACTACACACCTGTAGAGTATGTATTATCAGTGTTTTCAGGGATATAGTCTGCATTGGTAGTAATTGAATGTTTCTCTCTCTCTCTCCCCACCCCTTATCTTCATTTATCTATTATTGTTATTTATTATTATGATCTAATATTAACATATTTTGTTAAAGTAACTATATTTTGGTAAAATGTGATTTATTATTGTTATGTTTTATTATGATTCAATATTGACATTTTGTTAAACTGTTTGTTGGCCTTATGATTTAATTCTTACTGGCATGATGTTATACTGACTGTTATGTTGCTTAATGTTGTGTTACACATAATATACATTAATATGTATTTTGATTAATATATGATGTTCCATTCTGCTAATACTAACAACGGTTTGGTTATTACTAACTTTAACTTACTGCTATACCTCATTTACCACGGCATATCAAGGAAGGCCAGTTCTGGCTGATCTGCTTACCTTGCCTCTTCCGGCTGTGGTACTGGGCCCCAGCATGTGCCATCTTTGCTGCTCCTGAACTACCTGCAGCATTGTGTAATATTGCCCTATGGGACATGGATGGGGCCCCCTCTGGGAGTGGTGGTGGAGGGAGAGTTGTCACCCCGGCTGAACTGCCTGTTTTGGTGCACAGGATAGTCTACCGTGGTTTTTACAGCTGCCTGCGCTGGATTGAGGACATGTTGGCCAACCTGGTGAGGCAGCCTTGCCCTGGTGCCCAGTCTTCATCACTGCCACCCCTGGGGCAGTGATGGATCAGTGCTGACAGTCCCATGGGTGGGGATGTGACTCATGCTTCTGCCTTGTGCAGGCACATAGGACTTAGATTCCACAACACCCTCCCTATCCAAGGTGATCATCCCCCTCCTGTGTCACGCACTGCCCCTGTCTGCTGTCTTGTCTGTCTGAAAATGCATCTTCACCTACCCAACTTACCTCCCCTACATGTACCCATGTCTCTTTCCCAACATTCTACTCTCACCTTAAAACAAAAAGGGCATTTATCCCCCCAGAAAATATCGCCCCATGCATAGCTCTCCATTTTGCACACATGTCCACTGGACACATGTAATTTGGATCAACTGGCTTGACAACATACTTATGCTGCCCTCACCCCTCTCTCTGAGGGTGACAATTCAAAGTCATGTACAAATTTTGTCAAAGTGCACAGTTTTTGCTGTAGAAGAACTGGATAGCTATGGTTCTTTACTACACCCTTCCTCCTCATCCCTACCTGCCTTTCACTATGCATTTCCCCCTGATTGCACCCCATTTTACCACTTTCCTATCTCCCCATTTTTCTTTTCTTTATATTTTTTGAGGGATGTGCCACTTTGCTAAGTTTGGCTAAATAGAGCTATATTGACTACATGTGTTTTTAAAATTGTAATACACAGTTGCAAAATAAACACCAGTCCCATATTTCAAACCCAAAACCATTCCACCTGCAGACCACTGCATTAACCTGCCGTGCCACACAACTATTAATTAAAACAGGTGGTTCAAACAAAACATAGTAATTGCCAGTTACAGTCATTAAGCGTGTTTCAGCAGAGCTGTGCACCTCGTTGCTTTGCTCACTCTTGATTAAAATGTAATGGAAAAAATGAGAGTGTACCTTGGACTCTGGTGCAACGGTCCACGACTAGAAAGGCAAAGACATAATAATGGATGTAAGTGAGGCCTGTGATAGCAAGTAAATGTGCTCTTTTATCAGCAACATGTAGAAAGACATTTGCTAAGGCATTAATGCAAAATACATGTACAGCTGGGACCCTGGTGCAGAAATACATCCATATAAAGCCATGCACATACTGATGGATGTAGAAAATGTTTGTCACAGCCGGTATGTGTGGGCATATGTCTTGCAAAGACACCTGCTGTAGCAGTGACTCAGTACTACAGTCTGTTAAATGCCTTGCAAGCATTACATTTTGCCACACACAGTCCTTGGTTCAAATCCAGAGGCGTGTAGCAGTGAAGTTACAGTACTGTGAAGCCAGCAATTAATAACTGAGTCATGCACTCTTTATCCACACAACACATTACAAATGAAATGTTTGCTTGTCATTAATGGAAGTCCCAGGCCTGCAGATAGAAACACACTTCACATATCCCTATAGGAAAAGTAAGTGCATAATGTGTCGCGTCATGCATTACTATGCATTCGTAGAGAAGTTCAACTCATGTACTGCAAATGAGGGCCACTAATATCAGCGTGCACCACACAATCCTTTCAAACTCACAGTGCCAATTAGCACAGCTGCACACCTAACATACACATTTGAAGTACCTGCTTGTAACATGGACTGCCCTCATACATGCTGCAAATTACTACCAGACTATAAAACATGGCCTGACAGTCATGCAAGTGGTGGACATACTGTTATACTTATCCCCATGTTGCTCAAGGACACAACAAACATATGGCCTAGTACTCTGTTAGTGATATTGTTGCCTAACATACTTACCTTAAACACATCCCTTAATTGGACTGGAAAGGGTAGCTTCACTCTAGCTCTGCCTCTACAACAAGGCTGACACAGCTCCTACAGTTACTCTTACAGCTTGTTGTTCTCCAAAATGTTCACACTCTCTGCCTAGGCCTATTACCTGCAGCCGCTGCTGCAGCCTGTAGCACACCCATCTCTAAGTAAAAGTTGTCTGCTATAGACCTACCCTCTGCGATGAACTAGTCTCCTCACCCCAGTAATGTCCAGCACAACATATCATAAAGGGACCCTAATCTACATGAAGGCCTTATATATTGTAATGTGATTGCATGTGACCGGCTGATGATAGTGCAAATCAGTTGTGTTGGCTGCAATTAGCATTTCAGAGCCACAGATTGGTTAAGAGGCAGTCACCTGCTGATGAAGTATGTTAAAAAGGTACGCAGCTGGCTATGGGGCACCATTCTGGTACTCTATCAGGTATGTAACCATCTTGTTTACATCAGGATGCAGATGTCTGACTATAATTATGGGAATAGGGATTACAGCATTAAACCTTTCTTAGAACTGTGATAATGACATGTCAGTGACCTCTAGATTTGTTACACATACAGAGGATGTGCAAGGCATCAAAGGTGGAATGTATATTGTCAGTGTGGCATACTGGACTCATGAAATTCTCCCTTTAAAGTGGGTGTAATAGCACACTGTTATTTGTTTGGCATGGTTCATTTGACATAAGATCGAGGGGTTTGCCCCTTGGGGACACACTACAATCATATCTCTCAGCTGTACAGATTTCTGCAGAATGTCCAGATTTTTGTCTCATATTTTTGGTTGGTTCCTCATAAAAATTGTGATTTTTTTGACAAATTACTGGGATGATCCAAGGATTAAAGTCACTAAATAATGACATGTATTTGAGTTTTAGACTTCATATCCTTCAGAAAATGCATCATGTTGTTACAGCAACTTTTTAAGTTTATAAGAGCAATATTTAAAATATGTTCCTATTTTTGGGCCTTTGTTCCCCCCATTATGTCAGGCTTTGTTCAGATTTCTTGCACTAAGAGGTTGAGAGGTATGATTATAATAGACCCCAGTGTCAGCTGTATGAACATACAGCAGTATCTGTCATGGCACACATGGGAATACCTGACTATTGCTAGTATCCTTGTTGTATACACATGCTTAGTATGTTTGCACACTGTGGAATATGACATGTGTGATTAAGCAGTGGGATATTGCCAGCCATTCTGTCCTTGCTGTATCTCTACATAATGTTCTTCCATGTATGTGATCCTGGCATGTGTTCCCATCTTGTTGTCTTTCAGGGAACATGTATGCAAGACTCCATACAGCTTTCATGGATGCAGAAAATGAGTTAATACTGGAAGGGCTCCATCAACACCATCAACTCCTACTGTCCAAGGGGAGTCACAACAGGGAACTGCAGGAGGCATTGTGGGCTGACCTTGTCCATGATGTCAATGTCACTGGTCATCAGAGCAGGACATATGAGCCGGTCCGACATCGCACAATGGACATGATCAATGCCACATGCAGAAGAGCAATAGATGTAGCCAGAAATTGTGGCACCACTAGTGGAGGGCCTACAGTGGAACAACCACTCTAAGCCACTGAGGAATTCCTGGCAAATCTAGGCACACATGACAACTCTCAGACATCCACCACACCCTAAATCGTGGATGTGGGTGCCACAGTGTCCATGGCAGAGGAGCATACAAGTAAGCTTAGTTTGATCAGCATTGAAATACTGTAGCATTCAGTGTGTCAGGGCATACATAGTCATACGTGAGTGTCAGGTCTATCTGCTTTTGTGGGGGAAGAAGGGTTTCACTGCAGTTTGACTATCATGCACAGATTTTGACCAATGTAACAATTAACACAGTAACTTCTGTAAATGTGAGATATATGGACGTATTAACTTGTGGTGGTGGAGCATGCGGTGGTACTGACATTACCTCTCCTTCAACTTTTCACAGGTCCGTCAGGTATTGATCAAGCCTGTGGTCCTGCTCCTGATAAGCATGACACTGTTTTGTTATAGATGTAGGTTTACAGCAATGTAATTCCTAAAGTGTCATCCCAGGCCTGCTGCCTGCATTGCTGTACTGTCAGCACGATTGCCAACTGCACACATATATTCTGACTGCACACGTTAGACTCATACCTATACCTTGTAGGTGTGACCACGCTGGTAGATGTGACAATATTGTCAGGACACAACAGAGTGTCATATGTGTTAAAGGTGCGGAGTCTACATAAATGTCAACAGTGTACCTCACTGTTGCTGATGAGACTGCAGTGTAATGAGATGTTATTTTCAAGTAACTACAGCTGTTAGTGGGAAGAGTACTGTCCTCATGTCCTACTATATGAGGTTGAGTTTTCAACAGGTCTGTCAGAGTGACAACAGTGTATAGAGCCATACATATATCACAACATAGTACTACAGAGCATAATAGTGCAGGTATTAATGTACTGTTTTTTCCTTGTTTATCACAGGTGACTGGGGGGTTAGTGTCTGTCCCCCTACACAACCTGATGTCAGTATTTCTGCAGACTCTGGTGAGATGGTTACCACAGTGTGGCACAGGTGGGGGTTTTTGGGGTCTGAATCTGTCCCAGATGTTGACATCCCTCTTCTGCCCTCATTGTCATCGCACACAGTCAGTATGCCCACACATACCTAGTCCCGGAGTCCCCGAGGCCACAGATATTGCATAGTCAGAGGGTGGGGATATTGAACAGGAAAGTGTGGCAACTATGGCTCCAGTGAGTGTAGACACCAGCTGTAGCCAGACAGCTGGCACAAGCAGATTGACAGGGGTGCTTGTAAGAGGTCTGCTGTCTGTCCACCACCTATTGCAGGTGTCACATCATGGGTCACTTGGAACATGTTTCAGGCCATCAGGGTGGAACAGGAATGTTCTGAACAGAACACCAGACATATGCTTAGGGTTATGGATGCATCACAGTTTGACATCCATGACCACCTCCACCACACTTGGGACACCCTGGATTGGTTCACTGATGCAGTGGATAGAAGGTGGGCTGAGACAGTGTCTGTCTTGGACCACACATTGTCTGTGCTGGAACGTGTGGTTGGAGTTGAGTGTCATACTCGCTGATGTAGGTCAACAACCGCATCTGCTGAGAGTCCATGTCGCTTTGCACAATAAGCTCCCATAGTGGCAGTACATCCAACACTACAGAGAGGAGTGTGTTGTCCACACCATGGGCTCATCATCCTGGGTGTCCCTGTGGGAGACATGGTCCCAGCAGATAGCAGTCACCATCAGGTACTAGCACCATTTCTGAGCTTGGGCATGGAGGTGCCACTACAGAGCCAGTTCTTGTTTTCAGGCCAGAAACGGTGAAATGTTAACTCTACCATGTATGGTCCAAAGCTGTCCAACATACACTCATGTAGGGCTAGCACCAAGCTTGACTGTGTGCATGCACACACTCACACACCACTGTCAAATGCAGGTCACCTACAGACACACATGGCACCTCTCCATGGTCCACCTTACCTGCTTCCCTTCCTGACTCACACACATGCTGTCAACCATTTGGGTCAGCCTCGGCCTCCCCACACAACACCCTGTGCAAGTGATGATACCTGTGCCACATCTCTGTCATCCTCGCCATTGCTGCAGGGTAATGAAGCTATGTGTCTGATGCACAGGGTGACTATATTAGTTAACATGCACTTGTGTAATGCAGTGTTGTTTTGCCATGCCACTTGTAGTGGTTACCAACAGATACTGTATGCTGACATTTGTCATTAGTACACCACATACTTCTGTGTACCGTATGTTGTATGATGTTGTAATGGCTGTATAGTTACACAATGACAGGTGTGTCATGGACCAGTTTCTATTTCTGTTTCAGGAGTCTGTTGGGATAACCTATGGATACACAGCGGCAATAAAGCAGCACTGGATGGCATGTCAGCACAGCCGAAATATGTCTTCAACAAGGTACAGCACTATAAGTGCATGGCTCCATAGGTTCATATGTGTATAGCAAGCTAATAAGAACAATGGCGACATTCAGCGTACTCATGCATCCCTAATTTGTGAAAAGGTCTGCTATTCTTGATAAGTGTCACCAGGGTTTGGGGAACTAACACATCTACAAGCTGTGGTGATGGAGATGACCCATCTACAAATATTCTGTGTCCAGTACACACAGTTTCCCAACACCACTTGTCATGTTCTGCATCCCATTGTGTAACCTGCACATGATGTATGTCACAACAGATGTGTGCTGCACATGCATGGGGGGATTATTTCATGTAGGGTGTACTGTCTGTGTTACATACCTGTCTCTCCAGCGTGTAGTATGTATACCACAATGATACTGTAGGCGTGTCAAACAGGTGAGACATGTGTTAGACCTGTCATGGGTATGCTGGAGGAACACAGTTGGATCCAACACCTCCCTGTATGGAGCCATACACATCCCCTCCAAAGCATTTAGGAGACAGACTACACATGTACGGATGTAACAAGGACTCCATAGGACATGTTATCTACACTATGAATTGGTGCACCATGGAACCTGTGTGGCTGCTACAGTTGTACGATATGCCTGTGTAGTGACATAGCAAGTGTGCCATTGCACACAATAGGTGTGATGACTACCACATTCAGTATAGCAGTGACAATCTGGAATTTACATTCCAAACCTGTCAATATAGGTTCTACAACAGTGAATGCATTCACACATCTTACTGACCAGTGAAAGTCAGAAGCTACATTAATCTCTGTGTCCATAACTCCATGTGTAATGGCTCAGCTGTCTGTGGTGTGCACACACTAAAATATTTTGCATGGGTAGTATTATGCAGTCGGTGACATTTAGTCTTTGTCAGTGGCTCAGAGAACAACTGACTGTGTCTTAGGCCATCCTGGATAACTATTGGTTCTGTGCAGGATTCTGTGACAGCTCCTAATATGCAATCACCTGCTAATGTACTCTGTCAGAGGTCACTGACAGTGGCTGTGACTGCAGAGAGGGAATAGGTAAATGGGATGTGATGCCCATGTCCTTGTCCAGCAATCAAGGTGCCTCAATCCTCACCAGTAACATCAGTCAGGGGTGTCTCATATAGGAGGAAAGGATAACAAATACACACAGTAAAAGTGGAATTTCCCTTAAGAGCACACAGAGATCACAGTCAGTCTGGGGCTGGTCACTCCCTTGCTCTCCAGGTCCCTAATAAGACTCCCCACTGGCACAGCTATAGGGTCCAGATCTCAGCCAGCTGGGCAAGCTAAAACCTCCAGCACCCTCTCTGTCCAACCAGTGCTTTGTGTCCCTGCCCAAGTAGCTGACACACATACACTTTGAGATGAGAGTTTACACAACCACACGGACACTCCTGGGGAAGGCTGGCACAGGTTCTCCAGCTGTGCCGCTTTTACCCAGACTATATGGTAAAAATCACTGTCACCACCCAGCTAATACTTATCAGCTATTCAAAGGCACTTAAAAGGGTGTCCCATTATTACTGTGCAATATTATTATCATCTAATTGGTAGTATAGCCCAGAACTAAAGCTATTAGAGTGGCTTTGTACAATTTTACCAAAGGCATACAAGTACTCTAAAGAGCTTAAAGTATCTCTACACAAACAGCCACAGTTGAAAGGGTTTAAAAATATTTAATAAATAATCAAAACACAAGACAATACTTTTTTACCACACAGTGCTAATCAAGAGTTCAGAGATCACAGAGAAATACTTATAATAATTCAGTAGTACAGTTCTGACATCACAGAAAAACACTTAGTCTAATCTTTCTAGTTTCTAGCTATTTCTAAGAGAAAACACAAGTCTAAAATAAATTTACTTATAGAACACAGGCAGAGAGCTGATGAGTTGGATGGTCAAGATAAAAATGCTTAATGCTCTCTAATTCTCTCTGTTTTTAAAATCACATTCCTGGTTCACATTATATCATTCTTCACACTTTCCTGGGGTTCCCAGGCTAACAGGCTACATTCTTTAGTAATGCTTACTATAAATTTGATACTGATTGTGTGCAAACAACAAGTGGCTTTACACCTTCAGTTTTAAATAATGATGTTGTGCATTTTGTGAACATGTTAAATTTTTCTATTGAACATGGTTTTAGTGAATATATGAAAAATAGAGGTAATATAAACTATAACCTATGTTTCAAAGAATGGAAAGCTTTAGAAGCACTAAGTAAGAATAGAGAAATTATGTTCAAACCATCTGATAAGGGCAACAAGTTAGTTGTTATGCATTTTTCCCAATACTATAAAATGTGTATGGATCATCTGAATGATACCACTGTCTATGAAAAGGTGGAATGGAATTTATATAATGTTGCTTTAGATGAATATAAGGAATTATTGGATAAAGGACAAAGGTTGGGATATTTTCAGCATCAGATGTAAAAAATAAATTTAAAATTGAAGGATGCCAAATGGCATCCTTCTATTGTCTTCCCAAAATACACAAAGATCTGAGAGCTCCACCAGGGAGACCTATTGTTTCGGGGTGTAATTATTTTCTTCATAATTTAGGTATTTTTTTACATAATTTTTTATTGACCAAAGTTAAGACTTTGCCTTCTTACATCTCTGATGTTTTTGATTTTTTGGATAAAATAAGGGATGTTAACTGGAATAAAGGCATGTATTGGGTCACTCTTGATGTCAAAAGTCTCTATACCAATATTAATCATTCTTTTGGTATAGAGGCTATCAGATTTTTTCTAGGGGACTTTCCGGTTACTGAATATATTGTTGAACTTATTCATTTTTCTTTAACAAAAAATTTCTTTGAATTTCATGATTGTTTATACCGACAAAAACAGGGGACGGCAATGGGGGCAGCATTTGCCCCCATGTATGCCAATCTTGCTATGGGCCTGTTTGAGTATGAATTTTTATACAGGAATTTCTTTTTTCATAAATATGTTATCAAGTATTACAGGTTTGTAGATGATTTAATTTTTTTGTTGGAAGGTGGTGAAGCATTGGTAGATCAATTTATCTTAGATTTACATGATAATAGATTTTTATTGAAATTTGATGGGTTTAAAAAAGGTGTTTCTATTTCATTTCTTGATATTGTGTTAAATATTGTGAATGGTGAAGAATTAGTTACATCAGTTAATAGAAAGTTTGAGGGAGCCACACAATATGTACATGGTATGAGTTGTCACCCTCCTCATACAATAGAAGGTTTACCATATAGTGAAATGTTAAGAATTTCTAGATTATGCAATAGAGATAGTGTATTTAACAAGGAATTGAGTTTATTAATGAAAATGTTTGAATATAGGGGTTATAGTGAAGATATAATAAAAAATAGTTACAAACGTTTTTTTGGACATAGGTATAAAAAGGTTATTAATAATGCTCATAATAGAGATTTGTTACAGTTAAATGATATAAACAATAGACAGAAGGATATTATGCATTTTGTTACAACTTTTGGTTGTTTTAGTGATGAATTGGTGAAAATGGTTAATTATTATTGGAAGTATTTTAGTTCACTAAGTAGTGTGTCTTCATGGTTGAATGTATATTTAAATTCTCTTATAAAAGAGGAAAAAATATCAAAGATTTTTTAGTTAGAAGTAAGTTTATTATGCCTATAGCTAATATGCATCAGAGTTTATCTATAAAAGGTACTTCTAGATGTGGTAAATGCAAAGCTTGTAGCTTTGTAGTGCCTTATTTTTCTCATATTAATAATGTATGTTTTAATACATGTAATGTTTTCAATTGCAATTCTGAAGGGGTGATATATGCACTTAAATGCCCTTGTAAAAAAATTTTATATTGGAGAGACGAAAAGGGCATTTAAAGTTAGACTTTTAGAACATGCCAGAGATATTATTAATAAAAAAGAAGAAAGTTCTGTGGCTATGCATTTTAAGGATTTTCATCAAAGTAAAAATGAAGGGCTACAAGGCACTGTTTTAGAGCAAATATGTAAGTTTGGTTATGCTAAGAACAACATTAAGCATACTTTATTGTATAAGGAAGCTGTATATATTTTGAAATTTAATACATTACATCCTTGTGGTCTTAATGAAGATTTTAATTGGAAAATATTGATTTAATGAATTTAATTAATTTGCATTAATTGTTTTATTACATAATTGTTTGTGCGTAATAGTATAAATGTGCTTTGTTAATTATATGGTTTATACTCCTTGAAGGCTCAGGCCGAGACGTCAGAGTGAGAGAATAAATTCATATGCAAGCTGTGGATTTTGCTGTTGTTTCATTCAATACATTCTTTAGTAAGCTCACACCAAGTCAGGAAGCAAAGCCATTAAGGACATTTATGCATGCAAATTCCGGCCATTAACTATGGTCTTAAAACGATAGCAAGAATTCCTTCATCTAGACGGGCCAGAGCCGTGTTTACATCAAAGGATCACAACATCCTTTACTTGGTCAGTAGAGTGCACTATGTGTTACATTTTTTTCAGTTCCACATGTAACACTACATTCTACCATTTAAGACACAAGCCTGTGGTTTACATTAATATTTATAGATGACAGAATTATCTATAAAATTTTATCTGGCTAAGCTGACAGCCTTCACATTTCTTCACCCAATCTTCATATGGGGTACTCTAATAATGGAGGATGGTGAACTCCACTGGTGACCGGCATCATTGCAAAGTAGGTTTCCCAATGCTATCTTCCCAGAGTATGACTGACAGACACTTGCATATCCACCAACTGACATGACACTCTGTACATGACGTAAAAGATTTCTAGCAAGGCCTGCTGGCTGAATATTGTCATAAACCTTGTCAGGCCATGGTTGGTAGAGTGAGACATATGTCTGAGATCCATTCCATAGTGTAACAGTCAAGGGCCTCCACTGGTTACAGTTGGTAGGCATGATCTGGCCTTGAGAAAAGGTAATAGTGTTTGGTCCAGTGTCTATAGGTGTACAACAGTGTTAGTGCTCATATCCAGCTAACTCCTGTCATGGCATTTCAGTTGACATGACTCAGAGGTCTGGGGACACCAGTCATTACATGCTAGTTGTCCTCTGTGCAAGTAAGTATTGCAGTTACTTCTAGCATGTTGCAAGAATGCAAGAATGCAAGAATACATTCATGCAAGGTGTCTGTACAGAGCACAGGCAAGCACATTAAGGAAGTGTATGTGTTGCTTAGTCGTGCTGCAACTCACTTGCCCAAAAGATGGTCCAGGTTCTTACCTACAATGCCCTGCAGCAGTGCCATGACATCTCCACACAGGGAACCAATGTATTGTATTGTGTGTTTATCATTATGGTTGACCAGTACAGTCCCCCCAATGTGAGGTCCCCCCAGTGGGATTTGGCCACAGAAGTCTCCTTAGAACTACCAGCATGTATCCCCCTTGAAGAAAATACAGACATAAATGTCAAGAAAGCCATTTATTACCTCCTGTGGGATGGTTGACATAGCATAACTGCACCTCCCCTTTCAGATGGGACAGGCAAGTATGCAGAGCTCAACACCCCATGCATTATGTCAGCATTACAGTTGCATGAACCTGGCTGTACATTGCAGAAGGGACACAAGCTCATCATGGCTCAGCAAACCTGACTGGTGGACAACTACCATTAGTAGGCTGTACAATAACAGTTGGACAGTGCTGTGTGACATTTGGGGTGAGGATGCCCACCCTAACATGGAGACAGTACCTACGCTACTAAAAGAAGCACATAATGTTGTTGTGATGTTGTAAAGATATGGTAAGTGACAAAAGTAGCCGTCCACACAAAGCAGAACCACAACTCACAGTGTAGTTACATGTGTGACCTCAAAGGACAGGCCCAGATTGTCAGTGACCTAATAAGTCATGCTGCCACATATGATGGGTCTGTACTCATACCTCACCTGTACTCCCACACTGTCTGCATCAACTACACTTCCTTGTCCGCACCACATGTGATAGATGACATTCCTACAGCCTGTCCCATAACTTCCATATTTACAGAGCAGTTCATACCTGGCTTCTCACTGGAAGATATACAGCATCTATTGCACATGCTAACATTCCACCCTAATCCCACATTTGATCTGACAAGGATTACTAACACCGTTGGGAACCCCTTGCAACTATACTGACACCACTGGCTGCAAACCAGCTGAGTGGACAATGGCAACTGTTATACCCTTACACCGAGGTGGTGCATCCATTGACCAACATAATTATACACCTTTTGTCTAAGTATCCATATCTGTATGCATGTAGTGGAAATCATCATGGAGCTGATTAGCACACATATATGTGATCTGCACACAGTTGACTGTACACAGTTCGTATGTGTAACGGGGAAGCATGACTGTTACATGTGGTGGACATTTTTGAGGTAGTCACTAATGACCTGGTTGAGGGTACATCAGGGCATACAACCCCCGAGACTGAGCCAAGCCACCTGACTACATCCTTCACTTAGGCAACATTTACAAAGCACCCACTTAGGCATCCACGATCCTGTCATTGTAGGGGGTCACTAAGTGGCCAGTTGATGGTAGACATAAGCAACATAGGGACATCCACCTCCAATAGCTGATATATAAGCAGAAGTACTCAACATGGTGCAGTCCTAGGTCCTCTACTGCTTGGAATCCATTTAACCACAATATATGTGACTACTGACTGACTGTGGCTTACAATGTTGGTTGATGCCTGCAAATTGTGAGCACTTACAGAGTCTCTGTGGTATGTCACTACCCTGAAAGAGGGTACTGTGAACACATGCCTGTTGACACACTAATGGCCATAAACTCCATACAAATATATATGTAGTATCATTTCCATCAGTTAGACCTATGTACCCGGTAAGTAGCACATCAGTCACAACATGTGATGTACATAATCGGGGTGAAAGAAATGGGCACACAGACCAGGCCACACAGATTTATACCTAATGTGCCTCAGATCACCAAGTCTCTGCAGTGGTATGACAGGAATCATATGGCATAGCGTAGGCCACAGTCACCTGTAAGTGACATACTCATAACCTGCAAGTACTCTTCCTTCAGCATGCTAATATCTGAGTGCAGTGGCCATTTGCTGATGTACCCTTCCAACAGTACTGGCAATTGCACACAACAGTATGGTCCCTCACAAGGACACTTCACATCTTCAGTATGTGTTCAGTGGTGTTTGTCTGCAATGAGTGTCATTGTCACCTGTGGAATATAGACTACTCAGAGGTGATCTGTGCTTGCATATGGGGCAATTTATGACCCTGCTTGACTGCATATGCTGCCTATGTGTAGGAGGCATAGTGGATGGATAACTCACTGTAATACCATAACCTCGTATGTGACGTTAGTACTACATGCTTGTGTGGGAGATCTGTCTAGTAGATATAAATCCACCTTTGAAACAGAACCCTGCCTTATGGCACACAGAGCACCTCAGTGCACCTCAGCACATGCCATCTGTATGATTGGCTGGGTGACCATCATCTCAACACAGGGCATCTGCCTGTGTCTCTCTTGAACTGGGGCAACATGTGCTGATCCTGTAACTATGGGTATAAAGATGTCTATGATTTTGAGGGCTGTATGGCCATTATGCTAGTGAAGTTATAGGGTCATTATGCTAGTGAAGTTCAAATGTCCTATGGTTTAATAACATGATGTAAAATGCTCTAACAGGATCACACACAAACATGGCTACATTGAGGCTATGAGCACTTCCACTCACTGCATACAGGATATGCCAAGGCACACACATAGTGCACTTACCTATATAATAGTACACATTACAGATCACAGTACATGATGCATGCAACATGCATCATGTCGTTATCAGTTTAGGACATATTATGCTTGATGACATCAGCAGGCCTTGTTGTGGTCAGTCCTTTGGGGGAGCCACATCACACTCTACAAATAAAATACTGCAAAACCCTACTCAGTTGTAAGTTACCAAGGTGATCACATTTATGCTATATGGACACACACACACACACACACACACACACACACACACACACACACACACACACACACACACACACACACACACACACACACACACACACACACACACACAAACACACACACATATACATCCCAAGTAGCTGGGAGTGAGATTAGAACCACCACCTATGTAGTCTTACACACTATAAGCTCACAATACTTATGGCATGCACCACAGCTTAAGTCTGATACTATACTGTCAGCTGGTAGTCTTAAGGCAGATGACATCATCAGGTCTTGTAGAAGAGGGCAGTTTGGAAGCCAGCAGCAAGTTACAGGGCAAAAAAGTGCATAACCATTGCAGGTGGCTAGCCCATGAGGGTATGTCGGTTGTTTTGGAGGGGGATATATACAAGCACATACAAAGTGGCCTGGGTTGAGATTAGAGCCACTACCTATCTAGTCTTATACACTAGAGCTCACAGTACTTATTGCATGTGCCACAGTTAAGCCCTGTTGGGTATGTGACTGTAGGCACAATATTTGTGCATTACACAAGCTAGGCTTGTATTGAACAGCATCTGTGGCCTGCAGAGTGATATTGCTTTGTACTGTTGTCTGCATCTAGTATCCTAGCAGTGAGATAACTGTTATTATCCTAGCTATGTGTGTACAGTTACCATTATGGCCATATGTGGCTGTTTGCACTTAGATAGGCAAACCTGTGGGCAGGAACAATGTGCCCTGTCCATGCGTGCATTGACAACATTATACATTACACCATCTGCTCACATTTGTCTGTCTACGTGGTGACATCCAGCAGGTACAGGTGTCTACAGGTATGTAGATTATGTACTGTTGCGCTCTTACTTTGGATCCATTGAGCAACAGTATGGACGTGTGATAGTGCAGATTTACTCACCATTATTAGGATATGTAGGATAATACAGACATCCACACACATATTTATGTATATAAGAGGGATATATATATATATATATATATATATATATATATATATATATATATATATATATAAATGTATGTAGATGTGTGTGTGTATGATATGTATATGTGTTATGCAGATATATGGGGAGATTCTATGTATCATTTTAATATATATATATATATATATAGAGAGCTATATATATATATATATATATAGAGAGCTATATATATATATATATATGTATATATCTGACACTACATAGATATTGATATACTATGCATGTGAGAGAGAGAGATAGTGAAAGACAGATATGTATACGTATATCTGTATGTACAGACATATCTATACATAACAGATCATTTTGTTGAAGGGGCAACAGAACTGAGCTCATTTTAACTAAGTGTATGGGCATTTCCAGTGGGACTGTTAGTACTTATAAAGTGACTCCAGGCAACACCTACCTGTACTCAGTCCGGGATTTTGTCTCTTACAGACAATGACATCTGCCCCTGTTTCTGCAGTACTGAACTTCACTCATAATGTCCCTGGCATTCACCAGCTGTCTTAATATGTGATTGAGGTTCATAATGTTACACCACACACAGACTGACAGTCTGTGAAACACCAACATAATAATACTTTACATGAAAAAGATATAACTACTTACAGATTAGGACCATCAACACCATCATCCATGGTGACTTCCCTAGTCCACTGAGCCACACAGGCTGCCAGACAGAGAAGAGTCATTCATCACACAATCAACAGCATAAATATGTCCGTTGTTATTCCTGCATTACATGTGTCATACAATGTGTGATCGATTTCTATGTTACAGCCCTGATATACCATGGTTGACTTACTGTTAAAGCAGTTATACGGGAACACTGCTGTGCTGGGGGTGGGGGAAGAACAATACATGATTTGCTAGGATAGGCAGTAGTCCAAATATCATGTGACCCCCCCACTGTTTAACATCTCCCTTGACTGATGTAGTGAATATTCCAACCATGAGGCCTAGTGATTATTAGGGAAGGCATACTATTGGAATAAGTATCTGTAGTCCATGTGGATGTTACTTCTGTCCACAAAGCCCACTTTATTTCCTTGCATAAATGAAGCAGATCCATACATATGACACCATATTATAGTAATACTTACAAGTAGCGTGTAGGTTAGAGACTTAACTTGTAAATGCAACAGTTGACAGGACTGTAGTTGAGACCTGACTCTGTGTGATGCAAGCAGTACACATCCAATACATGGATAGATACAGGTTGTGTGGGTTGCCTGGCATCAACAATTTTAATATATGCATGTGAGTGTCAGTCCCTATGGCCCTAGGTTGACAGTGAATGCGCTATGCATTGTCTCTTACCCAAAGCCAGGGTGTACTGGGCACCCCTATGTCTGCCTACAGGGACATCATCAGGGGGTTCCTCCTCTGATTCCTCCTATGACTGTGGCTGCGGTGACCTAGGCATGGGTGGGGGGCTGTGTATCCCTTCCCTTTGCTGATCCTGCTGCAGCTGTTTCTGGATCATATTGTGTAGCATGCTACATACTGTGAACATATGTGCACATGTAGGTAAAGAGTACTGCAGGGCTCCACCAGATACATCGAGGCATAGAAACTGTGACTTCAGAAGCCCAAACACATGCTCTGTGATGTTCCTGGTTTGTCCATGGGCCTCATTATGGTGTTCTTTCATGGGTTTGTGAGCATTTCTGATGGGTATCATCATCCATGGTTCCAGTGCGTAGCTAGCATCCCCCAGTAAATGGCCATGTGGGATCCCCCCAGCAAACATCTGGCACAGCTGTGATGAGTGCCAGATATGGGAGTCGTGATAACTGCCAAGGCTGCCAGCACACACATTTATGATAAGCCCCTAGGCATTGCACATGGCTTAGCAGTTGATGGAGTGGTACACCTTACAGTTGATGTAGATTCTACCCTTTTCACCGGGTGGTAACTTAATGTGTACATGAGTGCAATCTATGGCACCCAGTACCTCAGGGTAGTGTGCTACATGGTAGAAGTGTTGCATATTGCTGGCCCCCACCTCAGAGGTGAGGGGAAAAGCAATATGCTCACTGCCATGTGGTAGCATGGCATCCAGGGACTGGTAGAATACCCAGGATTCTGATGCCTGTGAGACCCCCATCATATCCCCAATTTGTCTTTGGAATTGTACCTGCAACTAGTATCCTAAGGGTTACACATACATTGTTTCCACTGGGATGGGTTTCCCTATGTTGGGTCTGGGTCTGAGTTGATGGCAGCAGAGCTCAGTGAGTTCTTGTACTATGACCCTCTCCACCCTGTAGTGCTCTACAATCTCCAGCTCATGTAGCTCCTGGAAGGTTACCCTGGGCCTGAACACTCTTCTCCTTCTCTGTCTAGGCCTAATGTCAGCAGCAGCAGTAGTACTGATTTCAGCATCTAGCACATACAAATGTAGAAGACCTACAGCAACCCCCTAGCATTCCTTCAGTTAAAAATCCCAAGTCTGTACTCCACTGGTGCAGTGTATGGGGAAAAATCAGATTGTAGGGTGTATGCATACTTTATAGTGTTCTGCTGTGGTGCTGACTGTGTGATTGGCAACCTATGATGCATTCCACCTGCCTGGTATATCATAAGCATCATTTAATGGCCCTAGTTTAAGTTAAACGGGGGTCAAAACTAATTAATATGTCATTGGCTTTAGATACATTCAGCATTGTGGCACACTGTGCAAATGCATGCCCTGTAGGTAAACAAAGCTTAGCACTTAGTGTACATACCCCAGACTTCCATGCTCAGCATAGCAGCGTACCATGCACACATGTGGAAACATGTGCCCCTTTGCTAAACAAAGCTTAGATGTTAGTACGCACACCACCCCTGAAGGGACACTCTCAGCATGGTGGGTCACCGTGCAAACAGGTGAAGCTAAGCTAAAATAAGCTTAGAAGTCATTGGACACACTCTCCCCTGATGTCAGCTACCTCCTGTGTAAACACCAACATGGTTCTCTGCCTACACAAAGGGGATATGCGGACATGATTACCCCTTTATGCTATTCAGTAACTCCATATCATTTGCATAGGCATCCATGCACACAACCTGGAAACCACATGCTTCATAACCCTACCACATTAGCAACAGCACCAATGCACCATTGTAGATACTTCACATAAGGTCCTGTAATACATTTCTGTCACACAATATTAATTTTTTTCCATTTTTTAAGCATGTTTGAGCACTGCTGCAAGTCATGCAAACATGCCCAAATTATTAAAGAAAAATAAAAAATAAAATTAATTTAACTTATTTCCTTTAATTTTTTAGGCACACAGGAGGACAGTTTTGCTCATATCTGTATGTGGTATGGCATTTATGTCCATATATCTATATTTTTACAGCCCCTTTTGTCTGTCTACACTCTTGTACATGCAATCTTTCTGTGTACACTACAGACTCTGACATGGGGTCTGAAGAGCTGCCTATCTTCTTGCTGGATCTCTCTACTTGACTTATTTGCATGAGATTCACCTGCTTATGAGATGATTTGCATGCCACGGAACTTTCCGTGTTGGCACGTACATGTGCACTGCTTAGCAGTGTTTACTGAATGTAAAACCTGCTTACTTTCATGTAAGCAGTGCGGTGCAATCCCTGCATGGTAAAAATGCTGTGTAGGCTTTATTAAATTCCTACTTATTTGTTGTTTAAGCAATCTAACTTTATTAACAGCAACCAAAAGTAAAACATTGCATAACATATCAACTTAATTTTCACAATATTATTTGTCATTAGTTAACAATGAAAGTAATCTATATGCAAAATTCCAATAGAGTGGAATGGAGAAATAAAATATTATTACCAATGTTTTGAGGAAAAGAAAGATTATATGTTGGGGCCAAGTAAACACAGAAGGGTACACAAGTATTATTTTCAGTTGTGAATATGAAGATGGCCATTACTCCGCAAAATAAGGGTTGTGCTTATTTATTTGTTTATTGACATTTGATTACTGGGGTGGTCTGACTAGATAGATGTCCATTTTCAGCAGAGCATGGGAGAAAAGCTTCCATTCCTTCGGTATTACAAAAACATTTTAAGAACAATAATTTTACAATCTTTAAAAACTATTAAAAACATTTACAGTTTTAGCAGTTGCCAAATAAGACATAATGTGAAAATATTGGTTAAGAATAGATACCAGCTTATATGACAATGATTTAATATTTACCAACACTGTAACCAGTTTAGAGAACTTAAAGTTACAAACTGGAATTGCAATATGAAGTAGGAGAAAAAACAGGGTTCTGGCATACTTAAATAGAGAATCAGAGGACAGAAATTAATTGAAGTTTGGAAGTGACTCAGAATATGCAGCTAGTGGGTCCAATTGTCAAGGTACCCTTTGCAGAATTTAAATAAAAGGGCCATAAACATAGCTGTAACTGACATTATGCAAATATATTCTGTATGCCATAACCTGGCTGTGGGGAGTTAATACAAAGAAGCCAGAATTTCTAGTTATATTCCAGGTGGACCGGTGAACGTAAGGATCCCTCTACTCCATGGGTGAATGTAACCCACATCTGCATTTTTAGTATGCAAGACCAAATCAAGTGAAAGTAATCAGCTCCCACACTACCACAACATTAGCATTTGTCTGTTTTATAACAACCCCTTTTATGAGAAAAAAAAGATGGGCATACACTGCAAATGGAAAAACATTTTTAATAAGAGAAAATGTTATCATTGGTGAGCAGGTTGCATTTCCCATCTAATATGATAAGACATCCGCTCCTTCGAGGAGGCTGGGCGGGAAGTGGACTGATGCATTTCACTCTGTTCCTCCAACTGCTCTCCAGATCTTCCATTAGTAATAGATATATCTCTTTGATCCTGATTGGCTGCTTGCCTTGCTCTGTCCCACATTACCTTCTTGACCCCAAGCACCCCTTTATTATAAATATACCTACCCACTTTCAGTAGTGTCATAAAACAGTCCCTGAGTTATAAGTAGTGCCAACAAGTTATCTTCAGACTGGGGAACTTGGACTGAATTTCACTGAGGGGAAGGAAGTATTAAGAGGGTTCCTTAAGTCTCATATGTCAGTAAGATAGCAGACACCAGCCCTGATCCAAAACAGTCAGTCCAGGGGAGTTCTGCAAGTTTTATCAGGGGATTATTACAAATACCAGAAAAATAGAAATGGCTTTTGGGACTTTGATTTGCCAGTCTCCCAAATGAGTGTCTCCAGTTAGAGAAGAGAAAACCTTTTTCTAATCTTCTTGCCAGCATCTTTGTGAAAATGTTTAAATCTGTTTGCAGGAGGGAACTTGGTCTGTAATTGTCTGAGTATAAAGGATCTTTTCCTGATTTGGGGGACCATGATCACCTTTTCTCTTAGCATGTTGGCTGGTAATTTGCCACCTCTTTAAGCATGTTAAAGATTTCTAACTGGGTGGACCTAACTCCTGCTTAAACAGCCAGTAAAATTCCACAATCAGGCCATCTGGCTCCAGAGCTTTCCCTCTTGGAAGGCTTTTTATTGCTGACCAGACCTCTTCCAAAGAAAAAGGGAGTTCCAGCATGGTGGCCTGCTCTGGTGTAATTTACCTTGGTTTAGGCCACTGAGGGGGAGAAAAATCCTCTCCAAATGCCCCCTCACACCCACCATTGTCTTATACTTATTGGCCAGTTTTGCAACAATATCTACTAGCTTCATAATCACTTGACAATTTTGTCTAGCAGAGCAGGGCTAGAGGTCACTCTAAGGTGATCATTGCATTTACATGCCAGTAGCTTCGTCATGGTAATACATTTGGCCCAATAGAAGAGCTTATAGATGCCCCATGTGGCCATGACATGGGCATATTACAGGCATTTATATCCTTGTTTTTTTGTTCTTGCTGCCACAGTTCATAGGTTCATAAGTTCATAGATTAGTACTAAGCTAACTGCCCTTGCGAGCCATTTTAAGCCTAGCCAATTATCCCTTGTGAGACTCAAACCCTGCACCTTGTGTTTGCAAGGCAAGCACCTTAACCATTAGGCCACCCTCCCAACCGAAGTTCTTGCCACAACATCGTCACTGGGAGTATTGTCTCCATATTTTGCCCATCTGGTTTGATAGTGTGTCCATTTTTTGCCCTTTCCACTTTTATATTGCCAGCTTAAAGGTGCCATGCATACCTACTTAAAACTTTCCCAGTTCTCAGCGATTCACCCCCCCTTACCATGATGACTACAAGGATCACTAATAATCAGTGACCAAAAATTTCTATTGGTCTCCCCTTGCAGCAATAAGGAATCTATCCTCCAATCCATCATGGGATGATACTGCCCCACAAGCTTCACTTTATGTGAACCATGTAATGATCAGAAAGGGGGGGGGGGAGTCATAATTTTGGAACCCATAACCTTTAAGGTGGAGACCAGATTTAAGATTCAGTAATCCAAGCAGCTAGCCCCACTCATGTGAATAGTGTACTCTAACTATGACACATGAAACATCCTCCAGATATCTAACAGGTGCCATTCTTCCATCACGTTAAGCATTCCGGATCTCACTTTAGGTAGCCTAATTCTTCTCACTGGAATTCTGCCCAGTGTTGAATCCAGAATCACACTGAAATCACCCCAAGAGGATAGAAGTCCCAGGTTTGTGCACTTTCAAGAATGCCCTGTGCAAGCCTTCTAATGGGTCTAAATCGTCCTCACTGGGGCCATAATAATTGGCGAAGAATAAGGGTCCCCATGGTGTAGCCATTCCTATCACTAACAAGCAGCACTTCAGGTCTGTTTCCATCATCTGAATCCCCCACAAGATCGACTGGTAAAGTAACACTGCAACTACATTTTGTTGGGGTTGCATTGGGAAAAAAAAATGTCCCTTCCATCTCCTTAGAGACTTAAGCTCCTCTTTCTTTTCGAGTTTGGTCTCTTATAAAAGGATAACATGTGCCTCCATTCCAGCTATGGTGTTAATGATCAGTTTTTATTTTCACTCTTGTAGAAAACCTTTAACATTTCCAGTTAGCAACAATAACTCTGCATTAACATGTGGTGCATCCTTCCTATTCACACTTATTTGTTGTGCTGTGTTTGTTGTATAGCACAATGCTAAAGTTTTTGACCAAAGCAATAGGACAGAAAAAGAAGATAAAAGAGAAGAGGAAAAAATAGCAACAATAACAGATTAAAAAGAAAAGGAAAGAACCAAAGAGTTGTTACAGCCCTCTAACCATCTAAAGACAACTTGGTCTGCCAAACACTCCAAACTGTATCCTGCTGTTAACCTGTGAGACATAACTGGGTTTGTCCAAAGTATTAATTGAAAGTCTAGAATTAATGCCTGCCATGAAACCAATAGCCCAGGCTGCTGCTGGTGAAGAAAAGTCATCTTGACCTTCCCCGTCTCGGGCATAAAAGAATTGATCATGCCTTATTGATGTCAACCTCAGGTGATCACTGGTATGGTACTCTCTCTCTACACACACACACACACACACACACACACACACACACACACACACACACACACACACACACACACACATATATATATATATATATATATATACACACACACACACACACACACACACACACACACATATATATATATATATATATATATATATATATATATATATATAGATATAGATATAACATCTCATTCAAGTGTATACCACATTGTGAAGTCATTGGGTCTCCCATTTTTACCTATACTGAAATTTTACCTGGATGAAGCCAAAAATGTACATGGGTGTCATATGTGAGATCCTGACCACCTCCAACGTTCATCCCAAGTCTATGTCCAAGACATCTGTCTATGTTTGCAGCCCTAATTAAACTGGAATTGGGAAGGTGCCCTTCATGTCTATTGTAGTAGACTCTCATGCCATGATATCTTGATCATATCTACTTCCCCAGGTAAGATGTCTGGATCAGAAAAGGATGAATTAAGGCTAAGGGTGCTCCCTGACTCATTCACCCCGGAGCACTTCACAATCTCCCTGCCTCTATTCAGGTCTTCCTTGTAAAACAAGGATGTTTATTCCCTCTCCCTGTTTTACTGACACTTTTCAGGGATGACTCCTTCTGTTGTCTGCCTTTTTTCCCTGATGTTGGATTTCAGGGAGATATCAAGAGTGATCTCAGTGTTTTCTTGTACATGTTACCTGGGGGTTGGGGCATGGGTTGTATGACCATTACATATGATGTAGGTTTTCTAGCCTCAGCCCCTTTAAAAACTTTTCTGCTTCAAATGGAGAGTCAAGCTGGTGGTTTTTGTCCCCTCTCTCTATATATACATAACGAAGCAGGGAAACGTAGGTTCACTTTGAAGCCTAAATCTCTGCAGGCTCACAAATAAAAGATTATGGCCTTTTGCCATTGAGAGAGTGAAGTGCTGTAGTCAGGAGCTATACAGACCCTATGCCACACTATTTTTAGATCATCTTTCAGTTTCTTAGCTCTTCTAAGGATTGCCTTTCTATCAATGTGATCAAGAAATCTGAAGGCAAAATGCCACGGCAGGTTTGAGATTTGTGACTTACAGGGTAAACTGTGCACACGTTCCACAACTGGGCCCACTGAAACTCCCAACAACTTGCCGAGTACTTTCTTAATAAATTGAGTCAGGTGCCATCCCGCCACTTGTTCAAGGAGAGAGCTCACTCTTAGCTTGTTCCAATGGGCCCAGTTTTCTAAATCTGAGAGTTTTAACTCCATTTTTTGTAAGTGCAGTTGGAGGTCTTGGATGTAATGTGAGCGAATAGAGATAACTCCCCTTTGATCTGATATCTCTAACTGCTGGGTATTTGTCATATTGGATAGACTAAGTAGTGGGGCATCTTTTTTGTCATGTTAGACTTGACTTGTTGTGCATCCATCATTGTGGCTTGCAGCAAGGTGGTTAGTGTTTACGCTGAGGAGCGAATTGCCTTGAGCACCTCCACCACCAGTCTTGCAGAGTCTACCATGTCTCCGAGAATGCCGTGCCAAGCTTGTCCTGATTTTGTCTAAACTCTTCCAACAATGTTGCTACTATTAAATTAAAAACTGAACAAAAAAAAAAAAACACCTGGTACATGATTTAAATGACTATAGTCTTGCCTAAGCAGAGGAGCAGAAGTACAACAACCCTAACAGAGGGAACAGTGGATACTCCCCTAACTCCCACTTTTTAAACATTTCATCTCCTACAGAACATATCTAAGGACTGTCTGTGCCTTTTGTTCTTTTTCCTGTTACTAAACTTTTTCTAAGTCATTCTGTACTTATTTCTTGTCTAGGCATGTATTGGTCTGTATTGGCATGTATTGGTCTGTTATATATATGACTGATGTTACCTCTAACTGCTGTTTATTTGCAGCAGAAGTGCCAGCATTACCAGCTAATGTACCTGCATGACCAAACACAGCTGTGCTCTTGTAGAAATGCACTGACAGAAATGCAAGCTACTTCTAAGGACTAAATACTTCCTATAAAATGGCATTTTGCTTTTTATATGCTTCTGCATATCTGACCCAAGTCTTTTTCAAACTATGTAGTGTTAATGCTTGTTTTCCCAATGAGTCTTAAATAGTTATGTTAAGTTACTTTATCTTTATCATAGTACCTAATAAACCTCACTTCTATAAGCCTAGTATTTTAAGACTGCAATATTCCATTTGTATAGCTTTGGAAAAAAGTCAGACTTGTGCATATTGTGCTGACAGCTCGGTTTACTGGAAGACCTAGTAGCCTAGATATAACGTGTCAATGTCAAACAGACTTTCTCCTTCACTCTCTGAGACTTGTTTTGTCATGGAGCTAGTCCCTCTTATTTACTACCTGTCTTCACATCTAGAAAAAATTTTGCGGTGCATATTCAATCCTCAGCCCTTGGCCTGTTCGACATTCTGGTCAATCTATTATCTTAGCTTTGTATATATTTATTGCATTTGGTTGGTGGAAAGCTACCCCTTTTCAGCAGAGGTCCGGCGAGAAAAGCTCCAGAAAAATTACAACATTAAATAATGAACAGAATAAACAGAAGTATGAATGTCATCAACAAATACACAATATTTAAACAATGCAAGTAATCAACAAATACACAATATTTATACAGAGGATCATTAATTAATAACAGTATCATATAAAGAGCTAGGAAACATATTAGGATAGTAACTTAATAGAAAGCGAGAAAATGAGGCAATGGAGGATTAGGATTAAGAGGTAAGAGAGAATATTTTAAGATAGGCAAAAGAAAGATGAGGGGAAGATAGAGGACAGTGAGGAGAATTATGACCAATAACAGAGGATAAAGTAATTGTAAAGAATAGTGCTTCAAAAAAAGGAGAGAGTATTGATTGCAGTCTTCCTATTTGTCTTATATTTCATTGTTTTCATTAAGTCTTAATTTTTTGTTGTTGTTTGCTGTTTGTTTACCATGTAAGCCCCTAGACTCAAGGGTCTCTTTTCAGAGGCATCCCAGGATCAACGTTTGGTTAAGGATCAACGTTTGGTTAAGTCACTTGCTCAGAGTCACTCTGTAGTTAAATGGAGGTGAAATATTCAAACCCTGTACCTTTGGCACTAGGAAACAGTTGTTAACAGTCCAAAGCCTTAATCGTGTAAACTAATTCAAAAATTGGTGGCAAAAGCCTGTCTTAGGTGGCACTGCAGGAAAAATAGACTTCCCTTTATCTGTTTTCTTCCGCCTTTCTCTATATCAGTTGTGGTGGCAATCCTTCAGCAAATGCTCCTTTACTCTGACAAGGACTGTCACTTAATCATGGAGAATTTCTGCCTTAAATGGTTACAGCGTCTACCACCTAATACCCAGCAGGAAATTACTTCTCATGATCCCTGCCAATAAATATCAAAAACAGAAGAAGCAAATCCAAAAAAATAGTCCACATTAGTTTATTATTAAACAACAATCTGGTACCCTGGCCATTTGCTTTCACAGATGTCACTTATTAAGCTTTTCGGTATTTCTTTATTATGCAGTGTTTTATTGGTTCCCTGCCAATTAATCTCTGAACAGACTCACTGAAACCCACCAGAGACAATATGATTATCATTTAATAGCCACTTTTGAAAAGTTATTCTTTCTTGTTTGACTGGGATGTTTACACCTAAGAGAAAATTGTTACTGTATCATTAATCAGACTATGTCATATAACTCCCAGTCCCATTTCTTATAGCTATGAATTTGAAACTCTCAGCCTCTCTTTGAGGTCTTTTCCTCCACTTGTATATATGCCCTCATGAGAGAATTAAATAAGACAATCTACTCACAAGTCATGCTGCAATGTAACTTTACTAGTGCTTTTGGCACCCTCCTAGTGTGCATCAGTTTCTTGCAGAATAAGATGTCTGCCACTATGATGGGTCTTCCTTGAGGACAGAAAGAAATTAAAGCCTGAGATAACACCTATAGGGCCAACAAAGCAGTAGGTGCCTACATGTAAAAATGAGTGCAAATAGAAAGTTACGTTACCTCTCATCTTAGACTTCATGAAGAAGCAGGACCATCTGTTTAATAACCCCAGATTACTCTGGCATAACCTTTTTGGTCAGGGCTAGTGTTTTGATGCCAAAGATGTTTCTGTTGGCATTGTGTTCTCCACATGTGGAACATGCAGGGATACTGGATGAAAAGAATTTAAACATCCACTGCAACTGTTTTGCATTTCTTTTTTGCAGTAATTATTCTCTTATATAAATTGGGCTTTCTGGTTCTAAAATATGTCATTTTTAGTTACATCAGTGAAGCTATATTTAGTAAGTAGTAAAAACTTGTGTTTATGTATTTAAATGTACTATATGCTGAGCACCTGACCTACTATTTCCTGATTCTGTGTCATCTAGTGTCACTGTCTAATCATGTCATACTGAGGTAAAATAGTATATATCTCAGTACCCTGACTCATTGAGACAAAAGGTACTGAGAGTCTCTAGCATTCTATGTTACTGAATCTCAGTAACTATTCAGAGACTAACTTACATTTACCACAGGACTCTGCAAGTGTTGTTGTACAACAATCACAGGACTCTGCAAGTGTGCTGAAGTCTAACCAAAGTTCTTTGACTCAGCAGGCCTACCTCTATGACAGACTTGGTATTGCCAACAAAGATCCAGGCCATAAGGCTCTCCAGTTCCGATAGCTGGAGCTGCACCTGTATACTGGCATGGCCATCATACCAGCATTCTGCCCATACAAGTTGAGGTGCATTCTGCAGGGCCAGTAGCTCACCACAGGAATAAACAAAATTTTAAAACAAACACAACGAGCCATTACCACAGGAGTTTGGGGGTATGTTTCACAGTACACTTAACTGTGCATGTACAATGTCCTAGCCTATCCCCTATTTCCCAAATCCTGGGTACAGCTCCAGGTGGACATGGAACTCAGTACTGCAGCAATCTGGCCTCCCACATAAAGTTGGTGCTTTCATCTTGCTGAGAAGCCCATTCACTTTAGCAGTAATCTGGTTGATGTGTATATATAGCACGCACAAACATACTTTACTGTAGACTATCTTGGCCGTGATTCACATACCAGTAGTTTTCTCCAAAGACTAATTATCCCAAGAAAGGCAACTATGTATTATAGTGTTATATCTGTATTATTATACTGTATACCAAGTTTTATGCACTTTACTAAGAATCTTAACCTGCTCTATTTCTTTTTTGTTACTTTTCATTTGAATATTATGAATTATTTATTGATTTTTCTCTGATACCTGACTGAATGACTGATTGATTATGCTGTAGTCAGTGTCACTCTATGTGCTAAATCTGCTAAAGAGTACAGAAAAAACATGCCTTCCACTACAACCTGCTTATCTTTCAGTTGCAGCATCTAAATGCAGGACCACATCGCTCAGGATCAGGAAATGCCTAGCAGCTGCTCAACATACAGAAAATACAAATTAAAGTTTATTAAACTTCATAAGTACAGAAGAAGCTAAAGTAAAAGCTGCATATTTTAGAATCAGATAGCCCAGTTTACAAGACAAGAACATAACTATTTTAAAAAGAAATGGTAGAAATGGGATATGTCAATTTAAACACCAAAAGGGAACTTGGAAAGGCTTAAAATGGCCAGCAAAGGCAGCTAGCTAGTCTGATACTTACCTAGATGCTATAACAATCAACTTTGCACATGGTCTTTAAGAGTCTGATGAAGTACTTTGCTGAGGTCTGTTTGATTTTTACCATCTTTGTCATATAGTTAAATTGAGTCTTGTGAATGGAAGACGTGTTTTGTTGCATCTAAAACTACCTTGAAATCCTGCCGTTTGTAATAGGAGTACTTGTAACTTTGATAGATCGGTTGTGATCTCTATGCATTCAAGATCCATGATATTGAATGTATGCTGCTCTTTCACATCTGTCTATGTAGGTGACAACTGATCTTCTTCTTCTTTCGGCTTTTCCCGGTTAGGGGTCACCACAGCGGATCATTTGTCCACTCATGATTGTCAGTGGAGTTTTACGGTGTTGAGTTGCCAGCCCGGCACCCAACCTTCCACAGAAGGCACACACACACATGCACTCATGCCTAGGGCCAATTTAGAGTGTCCAATCCACCTACAGCATGTCTTTGGGATATCAAATGAGCAAATGCTAGAGATAAGCATTTTGTTACCACACTGGGTTCCAAGACCCCACTGAAAAGTACCTTAACATTAGATATGTCAGGTGAGCTTGATGTACTAGATAATTAAAGTAAGAACTTTATCTATTTACTGTCACAATTGTTTTACTTTCAATAGCCTAGTGCTACCTTTTGTTGGAATTCATGTTATTATTTTTTTCATGATTTAAATGTTCGATCTTTATCATTTAAAATAATGGGAGCGCATAAAAATATATCAGTTAACACAGCCAAAAGAACAGATGCCAAAGAAAATGAATCCACTAATACTGTGCATTTCATTGGCCATGAAGAGCAATTATTGGGAATATAGTTATGGTCAATACTTTTCCAAAGTAGTACCAACATTATTGTCTCTCTCTCTGTCTCTATTATATACCAGCTGCCTTCTATTCTGGACCCAAAAGATATCTCATTTCTTCCTCAAACTGCTAGAGCAGTCTCAGTCAAGCATATCCTGCTTGCATCACTTGAATATGGCCTCACCCTATTTGCCAATGATTTAAAAAAAGACACTACCACCTTAAAACCTCTTAACAAAAACTTAGCATTTCATCATCAACTACCCTTAGTGTGAACATCACTGCAACTCCTTGGAAAAAGGCAGATTGGCTTCTCAGCCACTCCTGAGCCAACTTTCTTCTTGGGTCTCTTCACTTCAAACTCATATTCTGAGATACACCATCCTCCTAACGATGGGTGTCTTTCATTTGATCAACAGCACTGTTATTCAGTGCTGACCAATTGAAGGCAAGTGATCAAAAAGCTTTCATTGACAGGGTAGTTTTCTTTATTCCCCTACTGTTGTGCAACCTCAGAGTAGGTTTATTTAAGTTTGGGGGGGGTAGAGGACACATTGTCCCCTGCAAAAAAAAATTACCTCTGAGGTTTGGTGAAAGCTGTTGTGCTCCCTTGTCTTTGATCATTCAGCACTCAGTAATAGTGCTGTCGATCAATCAACATATATCCCTAACTCTGAGGCTTAGTACAGTCAACCCAGAGTACAACCTAATCAAATGTACAGACACAGGGATTCCTGGATTTTGTAAACACAAACTCCCTGGACCAGACTGTCAATACACCAACCAGAGGTGCAACAATACTGGATATGGTCCTCACTAATATGACAGAGTGTAATGTCTTCTTTGATAAGGTCAGACCACAAACTGGTCTCCCTTGAAGTAAAAATAAAACTTGGAACCCCAGGTAACCTTGGAATGTTCAGGAACTACTCTAAGGCTAACTCTCTGCTATTAAGTGATAACCTAGGAAAATGACAAGCCCCCATAAACCCTGAGAAAATTGCTGCCTATGTGGAACTGTTCATAGAAACCCTATACAAGCATGTTAATAGCTACATAGAGGCAGCTGTACCCACTAGGAAGAAGTAAAGATCTAACTCTAAAAACAAGCCACCCTAGTAAAATCACAAAATCAATAGGTTGTATAACAGAAGGAAGAAAATCCTGGCAAAAATTAGGAGGTGCAGCACCCAGCATGATTAAAGCACTTTCAACAAACTAAACAAACAACTCAAAGGATAAATAAAGTATACCAAGGCCAAAATTGAGGGTAATTTGTCCTCCCAGGCCAAGGACCACCACAAGGCATTCTTAAACTATGTCTGCAACCTCAAAGGCAATACACAGTTGTATGCAGAGCTCACTGTAAATGGAGCCAGCTATACTGAGCCAGAAGATACAGCAAACCTACTGGCTGACAAATTCAGCTCGGACTTTACCCATCTCTTCCCTCAACCTTCCCTCAGGAAATACCATCAAATATAACCCCCCAGCTATCACTAGGGAACAGGTCAGTAATGCTCTTTCGAAAGCCAAGAACACTGCATCAATGGGTCCAGACAATATCCCAAGATGCCTTCTAAATAGCATGAAACATAACCTATCAGGCCCTCTGGAATAGCTATTTAACTGTAACCTCCAAACAGACTTCATGCCTCATGAATGGAGAACAGCAATAGTCATTCCTCTGCACAAAGATGAGTCATCTACAGACCCTGAAAACTACAGACCCATAAGTCCCACTTCTCTCATATGCAAAGCCATGGAAAGAATTATCATGGAAATAATCAGTAATGACAGTGTAAACCTCCAGACATTGGACTCAACCCAATTTGGTTTTGTCAAGGGCAGATCATACCTATTTACCCTAGTGGACTTCTTTGTGAAGGCCACCAAAGCAATGGATGAGGTCAAAATGGTTCACACTGCCTACCTTGACCTGGCCAAGGCATTTGACACAATACCTCACTTGGGCATTGTTGACAGACTCAGGAGGTTAGGTTTAAACCCCTGTGTCACCTGGTGGATAGCCAACTGGCTCACAGACAGGACCCAGGAAGTTAGAATTGGGGAGTCCACCTCTACAAAGAGGCCAGTCACAAGCGAGTCCCTCAGGGATCAGTCCTGAGACTGCTCCTTTTTAGCATTTACTTCTCTGAAATTAAGGCCAATTCCAATGGCCTCTGGCTGACTAAATTTAAAATGATTGCGAATTAGGAGCTATCACTGAATCCCACACCAACACAAATGTTCTCAAGGAAGGGCTGAAACAGACAAACAACTGGTGTCAGAGCCATTGACTAAAACTAGATGCCAAGAAATGCATAATACTATCCTTTGGGAAGTCATCCATCCCTGGTAACTATCATATTGACAACACACCCCTTAGAGTTGATCCAGTAGTTAGGGACTTAGGGACACTCATAAATAGTAATCTATCCTTTTACCATCACGTGCCTACAGCAGTGAGGAAATCATTCCATGTTGTGCAACTTATAAATAAAGGTATGGTATCTAGGTCCAAGGAAGTCATTGTTCCAGTGCATTCAACATTCATCAGACTTAACATTGAGTACAATGCCCCCTTTGGTATGTACCTAACCAGGCATATCCAACTACTGCAACATCCACAGAGGTTCCTCACTAAAAGAATACAGGACTTACGTAATATGTCCTCTGCAGACCGCCCCCAATGCCCTATCCCTGTATTCTGTCTCCTACAGGCTGCTGAGGGGAGATCTATGCCTCTCATACAAGGCATTGTCAAACCCCACTCTGATGGACTTTCTGCATATCCACAAAACAAACAGCACCAGAATTACCTGTTCTAAAGACATACATTTGTGATATAAATAGGACCTGCTGGAGTGACAGGTATGTTTCCCAGAGACTACTCTGTCACTGTGAAACAGAGTTCTTGTCTAATGCAATTCAAGTGTACCCTGCACAATTGGATAGGGGAACATGAAATGTATCCCAGGTTTGGCACCTGTGTCTCTAATGGACATAGGCAGCATATAAATGGTTCATCTCCTAGATCCCTGCTTGTAAATGATTCATCTCCCAAGTCCCTGCTTACACTTATCAAGGGTACAAGAACTTGTCAGAGATTTGGGATGCATGGCTAGGCTTAAAAGGGCTTTTGTTGTCATTAGCCTAGTAAACACCTATGAGCCTATGTACCAAAGATGCCAGCCCACTACTGGCCCTACTCTTATAACTCCTTCCATTAAACTTCATTCCACAGTCCACAGCTTCTCTGTTTTTATTCTTAAAACATTGCCAGTCTGTGCTACCTGATCTTACTGAAATAAGGACTACAAACAGTTCAGCCATCAGTCAGAAATACCAAACTGAATGATATATGTGCATATATCACAAAAGAGATCATGACACCTAACTCCTATGATTGCACTATTGCATTCATTTCAGAATACCCTGGCTGCTTAATCTCCTAACCTCTCCAACTTATAAAATCATACCAACTACTTCCCCATCTACCCTATCCATGCTCTATTATATGTCCACTATCCTCTTCTCCTATTAACTCTTCTATTGCAGTTGTTAGTTTTCTATAATGTCTGCTCTCTTCTTTGCTAACATTTCCCACCAGCAGACTTGTACATGTTGTGTCTATTCTTTTGGCTGGACCACATTTACCTCACCTATAACACCTGTATTATGCAATGTATACTCGTGATCTTACTTGTTTTTAAACCTTCTTGCAAAAATGTATATATTTTTTACACCTATGTTATATTTTGTCAGTATACTGGATAATCTAGTAATATCTTAATTTTACTTTACTGTTCTTAACTTTGTATGCAACCTGGGTTGAGCCTGCAAATTTGATGAATGCCCTACCCTGATAAACAAAATCAAATCAATCAATCAGCATGAAAGGCTAAGCAAAACAACAAAAAAATTCTAAGACAGGCAGTAAAAGAAATAAGTCAGAAATCTTGATTGATGAAGACACTGAAAAGCTGCATTTTCCTCAGTCCTTAGTGTAGAGAACTTTAATATTTAACACAATGGTCTTCACAAGAGGTCCATACTCTGTGCTAAGAATGTTAGTGAACTCCTGTGTAGAGGGCAGTGACCACGGAGAAAATCTAGATTAAGTGAACAGGGTGCTTACATTTTTTACTTTCCTCTGGCTTTGTCAGCCAAATGATTTTGCAGTTTCAATAGAGATCTGTACATTGAACTTCCTAATTTCTTCAAAATGAACAGGAGTCTGTGATTTGTAGGAACTGTAAGAATGTTTTATTTTTTATTTAATTTGTTCAATAGCTAGAATGAATCAGAAAGTAAATCTTATTTCTTGTCTATGTTATAACAGTATAGCTAAACTGATAACTGATGATCTGGAAACTTGATTTACTGAAAACGTGGGAAGAGCTTAATGCAGATTGTCCAAACAGCAAAAGACTTTATATTTCAGAATATTCAATGTTGTGATTTAATTTCTTAAGAATGAAAAGAAACTTGACAAATGCTTTCTGCTTGTGTAACTTACCCTACTAACCCTCCTGTCAGACCCTTGATCAATGCTCCTTTTCAGTGCATGGGGCTGGCAAATGGCTGGAATTCCTGTAAAGCAGCAAAGCATTAAATGGATTGAATGGACGGTTGGCATAATGGCCAAGGTATTTACCTTACACACACAAGGTGCAGGGTTTGATTCTTATATGGGATAATTGGCTAGGCTTAAAATAGTCCACAAGGGCAGTGAGCCTAGTACCAATATATGAATCATATTCAAGGTGCATTCAGCTGCCATAACTGCACACTTAAGGAACAGGGGTTTATGTTATAGCTGTACACTTAAGGAAAAGCAAATAAGGAACAGGAGTTGATAAGATAAACAGTCTAGAAAAGCAGCAGTGATCTGCAGACCCCAAGGGTCTACACAAACACAGTGTATTCATTATTCCTTTTTTCCAAGGGGGTATAACTTTGGAGAGATACTAAACAAGTTTGCAGGATTTAGAGGCATACCCCCCATCTGTGGCAATGGGGAGCTTGCACCCATTCAGCAATCATCTTTAGGACTTTTGGTGGTATTTTTGGTGAGACTCATTCATTGTAATTTTTTTAGCTGAGCTTAGTTTTGGTTTATACTTATATGATAACTCACACTGTAACCTTTTCAATGTGATATTTTGGGAAATGCAGTGACATCTATTCTGTAGGCATTTCTTGTGGCTGGCAGAAGTTGTGCACTTCCAAATATCACTCACCATGATTTGAGGAACCTTGTCTCCTGACCAGAGGCTGCAAAGTCCATCAGCCCTGCTTCAGTGATTGTATACAAAAAATAATAGTTGGATTAAAATGAGGAGTTTTGGAAAGTGTCATGGTGATGGAACAGAGAGACAGTCATACTTCCCAGAAATGTTCTCCTTACCTGCTATAGACTGGCACATATATGGATGCATAAAAAGTGGAGACCAGAAAATATGTTGGAATCCTCCAGCATAGACAACCGAAGATGGGTGGCATGAGACTCATATATGAGAAATAATTCTTAGGAGGGTATACTTAAGGACAGGAGTTGGCAGGGAGGGATGACACCTTTCAAATGGAAGGATGGATGGGTGGAAGTGAAAAACGGAATGAATCCTTAGCATTTTGCAGCCAGGATCTGAGTGGTCAGGAACACCGTAGTACACAAAAAAAAGTTTAAAAAAATGAGTAGCCAGACAAGAGGTTTAGAAATATTAAGCTATACAATAGAAGATGAGAAAGAAATAATGTTTTGCTTTATGAATTACCTAGAATTCCCACACAGTAGATTTGGTGCAATAACATATAGACACACAGACACACAAACACACACATACAGACACACACACACACACACACACACACACACACACACACACACACACACACACACACACACACACACACACACACATGCACACAAACCAACAAAGTGAGCTTGAGCTATTTATTGCAAATCAGTAAACAAGAAAGTAGTCTGAAAAGGGATGCCTGTGTCTAATGACTTTAACTGGTTAAGAAATTAAACAAGTAAATTAGAAATAAAAATAAAATAAATGACTCTAGGAAAAGGTCAAGATTTAAAGATGCTAATTTAAAATCCTTAACTAAACAAATTAAAACAAATTAGCATATACACAAGGAAACATTTATCAAGCTAGTTAAAGCTGCAATGGAAGAAGTAATGAAAAAGAAGGGAAATACACAATTAAGTATTTAAAACTAAAAGAAACAAAAGTACAGGATTGAGAAAAAAGAGGGATTTGATAGGACGCAGTATACATATGGAAAAATTATATATGCCGACAGCAACTGCAAAGATATTTGAAGCTCTATATACATATATATATATATAAAAGCAAAGGCACCCAGACATGATAAATATTACAAAAAGAAAAATAACGACACTGAAGTAAAATGTACTAAAAAATAATCAGCTCAATATCTGTAAAGGATGCAGACTGAAGCTCTAGTGAGAGAGCAATTGAGAAGTAAAGGATCTGCCTTGGGATTCAAAAACTTACCTTCCATGACTTCACAAGGGGTACTGCAAAGATGCTTAGAGGTGTAATGAGAATCAAAGGTATTTATCAACTAATTAATTAGGAAAATCACTTGTGGAAATGACAGCGCTGGCAGCAGTTAAGTGCTTTAGGTGATTATGGCTAGGGATTATTCAAACACCGGTAGTGAGCAAGTTGCATGCATGTGCTTATGAAAGTGCACGCGTGTTACTTTTTGATGTTAAGGGCATGGTAGAAGTCACAATAACTATCTCCTAGAAATGCTATTGTGAACTTTTATTCACTGAAATGAGATCATAGGAAAGTCAGATAAGGGGGAACAGCAAACTGTGGAGCAAACACAAGGGCACAGGGAAGGTAAAGAGAGAGGAGGATGATGGAGGAAAGGTATACTTTTTATGGGACTAGAGAAGTTCTTAGCATCTACTGCTTTGTAGTAAGTGTGTAGCACTTGTTGAGATATATCCTGACTCATTTCAGGCTCCAGATATCCACCATCACTAGCAGCAGCTGGATTCAATTTTTCTGTCTCTGTTGATATTAACTCTGATACTGTATGGGGAGGTGGTGTAAAGGTTTGTGGGGATGATGTTATCCACTTTAGAAGCCTACATATTAATTCATTTAATGTAAGGAAGCTCATATGCCAGCAACAAAGACTTAAGCTTTGCATGCTAGAAATCAAGAAGCCAGTAGCACGGAAGGTCCAAGATGTCTGGTGTTCCCCATCTATTGGCATCCTTCATCTGTCTTCACAGCTGGTAATATCCTATAAGCTACTTCCAGCCAATTCATCACTAAGGGATATGAAGTTCTCACTGTTTCATCAGTGACCTCATCACATGCATGATCAACACAGGAGTCTGTACCAGGAGCGTAAGACTGTAATCAACTTAACCGTTTGCATCACCATAGCAGGCAAGCCTCATAGCTGTTAATAAGGACCCAGTACAAGAAAGCAACTATTCCCAAACCAACTAAAGAACGATTCCCTTTCTGGCCCTCTATTATCCATCAAGGCTTACAAAAAACCCCACTTCATGCATGAATAAATAAATGTACATCTGTGATGCCGTTACTGGTCTGTTATACTCTGCTCCTTCCCTTCTCACTCCTTTGTCAGCATTTCATTACATTTCTCCTTTTTAAAGCTTTAATAAATCATATTAAAAGTAAGGCTAAGATCGAAAATAGTACTTGCAGTTTAAGGAAGCTATGATTTGGCTGTATGTAAATGCAAGATAAATATGTAACAGAATGTGTAATAAACTGTGTTGATACCGTGGTTAGATTGACTCACACAGAAGTCCAAAGGACAACTGTTGACAAAAACTCAAGTGTGTTGACACCCCAGCACAGAACTTACCCTTAGGAAACATTACTGCTAAGTTAGTTAATACGCATATTGCAATAATTTAAAGCTTGTGCTTCTACTTGCATCTCATTGTTCTGTATCTATATCTATATCTATCTATCTGTATATATATATATATATATATATATATATATATATATATATATATATATACATACATATACACACATATGGGTCTACTTTGTAATCTCAAAGTACTGAAATCCCAAATTTCAGTATTTCGAGACCACAATCCCGAACCATCACAATGCCGCATTATTACAATACTGACAATCCCAAGACTAAAAATTCATAATATCAAAATTTCAGACTATGACATTTTTTTCAAATGTTTTTAATCCTCCACCATTTACATATCCACTCAATGAGAAAGTGTACTCCATTCCTGGTGCTACAAATCACACTAGTGACCATGAAAACCTATAGAACACAATCCTTTTAACTGTATAGTTAAAGTACAGTGAGCTATTTCTTGCGTAGAATAATTCTTTCAGAACACGATTCTTTGCAAGTGTATAATGCACGTAATTTCTGATTTACATTTGCAAAACGTTAGCAATTGCTTTCAGGAAATCAGATGTACTGCATGCTTCCTTGTTCTTCAAAATTTTCTCAAACTGACTGTGCCTCCGCAGTAGTCTTCTCCTCTTAGGTGACGGCAGACATCCACTTGCTAGTCTACGTCTCAACTCATCCACCCTATCCTGCTTTCTCACCAATGTTGTCATCAACATTGACAAATCTGTTGCCTTCCCACTCAGTAACCACTTTAACTGTCAGTACCATGCCTCCACCGTGTTCTGTGTTTTTAGCTTTTAACAGCAAGCTGAATGGACATGTCATTGTTATACAAAGAGGTTAATCCCAACTATTGCACCTTCCTCCATATAGTCCTGCAAAAGTGAAACAGGCAGCCCTTCAATCTCATTCCACTTATGTTACCTTTATGCTCTTAATTGTGGCAATTTCAAAATCACACAAAGCATACTTTAAAGTGCTCTCTAATGCGTGTTCTGCCATTATATAGAAAACACAGTGCCACATGTAATTGTAGGCTTTTTATGACTTTTTACTCATCAGGCAGTAAAGGAGAGGCACCGATTTACTGTATCCTTCACATTAAATCCAACCGTGTATACTATATAATTGGCAACATATAAGCCCCTTATAGAAGAATATGGCATCTGTGAGCCAAACTGTTGCTGTACTAAAAGATCAAATAAGTTATTAATCGTGGACAGCACAATGACAGTATTTTCATCGCTCTCATCTATTATTCGTTTATCTACAAAGGTACCAGATTTTGTGGGGTAATCTTGTGCAGTTAATGTATGTAAAGCAACATTTGGATTGCCTTTTCATACACTGCCTTTCCTTCTAGCCCTTCCCACTTGTTGAAGCAAAGCATTTCAACTGGAAAGATCAGGTGCAACATCCAATGAAGTGGAAGCTAATGCATCTCCTACTAGGAGACAGGGGGGATCTTGTGACACTGTGGCCCTATGTTTTATTTCAGTACAAAGATTATATTTGTACTGCTCAGAAGAGTCACCAGCATGGTTGTGAGATACAGATTTAAGCAACTGTTCACCGATGCACAGTTAACGTAACTAACCTACTTTTACATTGTATAGCTGACTTCTACTTAGAGCACCAATATATTTTCGGACTTGTACTCCATTCAAAATGAAAAACATATCCATCTATGATGAGGACTTCTTTCCGTTTCTGGGATGTGGTTGTTTGATAAGTGCTATCTTTCATTTCCAGTGAGGGATATGTCACAGTATCCATGTTTGATTTTGTACAGGGTGCACCCTCTTAGGTTTTAGTGGGTATTTATATACCCTTTATGGGATTCTGATAGTCAAGATAGTGGAGTTTCGAGATTGTGATGGTTCGGGATTGTGGTCTTGAAATACTAAAATTTTAGATTTCAGAACTTCGAGATTACAAAGTGTATATATATATATATATATATATATATATATATATATATATATATATATATATAGGTCTATGTCAGAAGCTACAGTTTTCAGAAACTTAAATTTCATATTGTAGAGATGATATGATTGAGTTTCCCAAAACTCAAACTTCAAAAAAACAACAAAAATCTACCTTTTTTTAACATTGTTACAGGGAAGCAAATCCCCCTGCACCCCCACACTCTCTATATACCAACTCTACGATTGCATTACATTGGGGGAAATGGTAAATTCCCTGATCCGTACTGTTCCGCGGTCTCCATTCAAAAGCTTAGAGTTTCAGAAACTCAGTTATATAATCTTGGCAATATGAATTTTGAGTTTCTGAAAACTACAGCTTCTGAAGAGAAACCATATACATATATATGCATACATATAAATCTATATCTATCTATCTATCTATCTATCTATCTATCTATCTATCTATCTATCTATCTTTATATATAGATAGACAGATATGCATAACTGGAAGTTAAATACAAACACCATCACAAATAAAAATGTTCCTGGTTTCTGTCTGTTTTATTCTGATAAAGAAAAAAAAAACAGATGTAAAACTAAACCCTGCATTTCCCGCTCCCTACTCTCATCTCCTCAAAGCAACCTAATAATAAAATGAATCAGACGTGTGAAACTTTAACCCTGTAAAAGTGACAGCAAGAGCAGAAGCACCGCCTTATAATAATGTGCGATGCTTTCAGAATGATTGGAGCAGGCTCAACTAAAATGCTTAGTTCATCATCAGGCCACTATCCTCAAGGTGACTTCTAAAAGATGGAATGTGCTCTCACAACTTGTGTAATAAAGAGCATGAAAGAAGAACTGGATATGATCACTAGGAAACAGAACTGGATATCATCACTAGAGAAAATAACTAGATATCTTCACTAGGGAGCACATATGGATATCGTCACCAGGGAACAGAACTGGATATCATCACTAGGGAACAGAACTGGATATCATCATTAGGGAATAGACCTGGATGTCGTCACTCAGAAAAAGAACTGTATATCTTCACTAGGGAACTGAACTGGATATCATCACTCAGGAACAGAACTAAATATCGTCACTAGGGAACAGAACTGGATATCTTCACTAGGGAACTGAACTGGATATTATCACTAGAGAACAGAACTGGATATCGTCACTAGGGAATAGACCTGGATATCATCACACAGGAACAGAAATACATATCATCACTAGGGAACAGAACTGGATATCTTCACTAGGGAACTGAACTGGATATTGTCACTAGGGAATAGACCTGGATATCATCACTCAGAAACAGAACTGGATATCATCACTAGGGAACAGAACTGGATATCTTTACTAGGGAACTGAACTGGATATCATCACTCAGGAACAGAACTAAATATCATCACTAGGGAACAGAACTGGATATCTTCACTAGGGAACTGAACTGGATATTATCACTAGAAAACAGAACTGGATATCGTCACTAGGGAATAGACCTGGATATCATCACACAGGAACAGAAATACATATCATCACTAGGGAACAGAACTGGATATCTTCACTAGGGAACTGAACTGGATATTGTCACTAGGGAATAGACCTGGATATCGTCACTGAGAAACAGAACTGGATATCATCACTAGGGAACAGAACTGGATATATTTACTAGGGAACTGAACTGGATATTGCCACTAGGGAATAGACCTGGATATCATCACTCAGGAACAGAACTGGATATCATCACTCAGGAACAGAACTGTATATCATCACTAGGGAACAGAACTGGATATCATCACTATGGCACTGAACTGGATATTGTCAGTAGGGAGTAGAAGTGGATATCATCACTCAGGAACAGAACTGGATATCATCACTAGGGAAGAGAACTGGATATTGTCACTATGGAACTGAACTGGATATTGTCAGTAGGGAGAAGAAGTGGATATCATCACTAGGGAGCAGCTGTGGATATCATCACTAGGTAACAGAACTGGATATTGTCACTAGGGAACAGAACTGGATATTGTCACTAAGGAACCGAACTGGATATCATCACTCAGAAACAGAACTGGATATCATTACTAGGGAACAGAACCGGATATCATTACTAGGGAACTGAACTGGATATCATCACTAGGTAACAGAACTGGATATCATCACTAGGTAACAGAACTGGATATCATCACTAGGTAACAGAACTGGATATCATCACTAGGTAACAGAACTGGATATTGTCACTAGGGAACAGAACTGGATATCATCACTCAGAAACAGAACTGGATATCATCACTCAGAAACAGAACTGGATATCATTACTAGGGAACTGAACTGGATATTGTCAGTACGGAGTAGAAGTGGATATCATCACGAGGGAAAAGAACTGGATAACATCACTAGAGAACTGAACTGGATATCATCACCAGGAAGCAGATATGGATATCGTCACTAGGGAACAGAACTGGATATCATCACTAGGGAGCAGATGTGTATTGTCACTAGGGAACAGAACTGGATATCGTCAGTATGGAACAGAACTGGATATTGTCAGTAGGGAGTAGAAGTATCACTAGGGAGATGAACTGGATATCATCACTAGGGAACAGAACTGGATATTGTCAGTAGGGAGTAGAAGTATCACTAGAGAGATGAACTGGATATCATCACTAGGGAACAGAACTGGATATTGTCTGTAGGGAACTGAACTGGATATTGTCACTCAGGAATAGAACTGGATATCATCACTAGGGATTAGAAGTGCATATCATCACTAGGGAGTAGAAGTGCATATCATCACTAGTGGAAAGAACTGGACATCATCACTAGGGAAGAGAACTGGATATCATCACTAGGGTGCATGCTAGAAGTAGCACTGACATTGCTACCATACCTGTTGTTACCAAACCTCAGACAAAATACCAAATGAGATTTAGCTGAAAGAAGGGAGTAAAGGGTTTAGATTCTTGTGGAAAAGAAAGCCTGCTGAAGGTAGACATGCCTGTAAAAAGTTAATTGGCATGCTTAAATAACTCAGATTTAGTACTAGTTAATGTTCCATCTGTTAGATTCATAGGTTCATAGGTTCATAGGTTGGTACTAGGCTATCAGCCCTAGGGCCTATTCAAGCCTAGCCATAACAATTCTTGGTTATTTCTTCCCACAGTATTTACTTCCCTGGACCCCTGTCTAGCAGGGTGACTGACGTGATCCCTGGGGTGAATTTCCTATCTCCCAGCCAATCATCAAGGTTCCTTTTGAAGAGGGCCAAAGAGGCACTCTGCTGGACATGTATGAGCAGTCTATTCCAGAGTCTGGGGAGTCTCTGGGTCAGGAACCTATCCCTCCAGCATGTTTTGTTCATTGTGATGACAAGGTTTAGATCCCTGGAGCATGTGTCTCTGAGGGATTGGGATTTCTTTAAGTGTAGCATGCCCAACAGCTCCGGGTTTGACATGGTCTTGTATGTTAAGCAGAGATCGCCTCTGAGTAGACAATATGTGACAGAGTATAGCTGGAGTTTTTTTAGATGGTCAGCATAGGGCATTTGCTTTAGGCCTGTGATTCTTTTACTGAGGTATTTCGGCGGACTTTCCAGTTGTTGCAGATGTCTTGAGAGGTACATACCAAATGGGGTGTTGCATTCTATAATGGGTCTAATGAGGGATGAGTACAGTGGGACAATGACCTCCTTTTTTCTGGATGAAAAGCCCTTAGTGTTGAAGTGTGCCACATAGAAGGATTTCCTAACTGTTGTGGCGATGTGGTTATCGAAGGTGAGACCACTGTCCACCTGTGTCCCTAAGTCTCTTATCACATTTTCAGTGTTTAGCATACTGCCACCTATGTGGTAATTCATGGGTAAATGTTTTTTCCCAAAGGGGATAACTATACATTTCTTGGCATTGAGCTTGAGCCCATGGCTCTGGCACCAAGCATCTGTTTCTGCAAGGCCCTTTTGTAGAATATCCACATCATTTGGGGATTCAGTAATGGCTCCCAGTTTGCAGTCATCTGTGAACTTTGTTAGCCAGAGTCCCTTAGTGTTGGCCTGTACTTCAGAGAAGTAGATGCCAAACAAGAGCGGTCCCAGGACTAAACCCTGAGGTACTCCACTTGTCACTTGTCTGGAACTGGATTTGGAGTCGGCTACTTTTACAGTGTGGGTTCTGTCAGTATGCAAGTTGGCAACCCATCGAGTAACATAGGGATTAATGCCCAGCTTAGTAAGTTTATCTATGATTCCAGAGTGGGGGATGGTGTCGAAGGCCTTGGTGAGGTCCAGATAGGCGGTGTGGACCACCTTACCCTTGTCCATGGCTCTGGAGACTGATTCGAAGAAGTCAATCAGGTTCAGGAGACAAGACTGGCCCTTCACGAACCCAAACAGTGTAAGGTCCAGTGTTTGAAGGTTGCCAATGTCTTTGTTTATAAGTTCCATGACAATATGTTCTATGACCTTGCACATCAGGCTCGTCAGACTGATGGGGCTGTAGTTCCTGGGATCCAAAGTGGATCCCCCCTTGTGGAGTGGGATAACTGTAGCTGTGCGCCACTCAGTGGGCACGAAGCCTGAGGTGAGGCTATGATTAAACATGACACTTAGGTGAGGTTCCAGTTCATTTTGTAGTTCATGTAGTACACAGTCTTGGATGTCATCTGGTCCCATGGATGCTGTATTCTTAGCTTTGTAGAGTGCATTTTGTACCTGTGTGGCTGTTATTACCGGAATATGGAAATCTTTGGGTATTGAAATGAGCCCTTTAGGGGATGAGAGGGGGTGAAGTTTGCACTGAATCGATCTGCCAGGATATTGGCAATATCCTTGGGATCAGTATATTTAATGCCATTCTGTTGTAGCTCAGAGCAGATCTGAGCATTGCCATTTAGATTCTTGACATAGCAATAGAATGCCTTGTGGTTGTCTTTGGAATCTTTGGCAATTTTATTTTCATAACTAGCTTTGGAAGATTTTACGAGGGATCTCAGCTTCTTACTGAGGCTGGTAAGGGAGTTTTTTGCATCCTGGGGTTTTCCTCTTTTCTGCAACAGTTTCTTCCTTTTATTGTTTGTTTATGGCATGGGACCACCAGATTGGCTTCCTTTTTTTTGGAGGAGAGCATCTTGGTTCTATTGGGGATGGCACGATTCATGCACGACTGGATGTGCTCATACAGTGCCTTAGTGTAGGATTCATCAGTCGAACTTTCAGTTCCCATCTGCATGGGTGTCATGAAGTTTGTCACTTCTGACTTGAGTAGCATGAAGTTGGCTTTGCAGAAGTTTTTTATGGAGGTTTCTTTACTGGGGATGGGGGTTGGATGTGGATGTCAAGGGTGATTAGCTTATGGTCAGACCTGAACAACGAGAGGGTGACCATAGGTGTGGAGCATTGATTTCCCATGTTGGTAATGACCAGGTCTAGGATATTGGAGACCCTGGTGGAACTAAAGATTAGTTGATCCAGGGCATTGGAATTTATGAATTCCAAGAACCATTGGGCAAAGGTGTTGGTACACGAGTAGTTTTCCCAGTTAATGGCAGGGTAGTTGAAATCACTCAGTATTAGGGTGTTTGGCTGTATCTTAATATTTTCCAGTATGTTTAGAGAGGTGTATTGGAATCTTGGGGCATGGTGGGGGATCTGTAGCAAGCTACAATTTGGATTACAGTCTTACCTAGTGTTAGTTGCACTTGGAGAATTTCAGACGCATTGTATTGGAAAACTACCCTGGTGTTGTGAATATCCTTGGTGAATATGGATATTCCTCCACCTTTAGTGTTTAGGTCTTGGTTTGGTGGCCGAAAAGTGTGATAAGAGTTGTAGCCTGGTATTGTATGGGTGCTCTCTGGAGCCTTGAAACAGGTCTCAGGTTACTGCACAGATATCAATGTTCTCCATTTTTAGGAGTGCCTTGAGAGAGTGCATTTTGAGGTTTAGACTTCTAGCATTGAGTAGCATTACCTTCAGATTTTGCATGCTTGTACCTGTTACGGTGGTGGTTTTGTCCTTTGAACTTTGCCTAAAAAGGCACTGTAGGGGTGGCAAGAGCCTTAGCTAGTAACCTGAATCCCAGGAGTGACAGATGCAGACTATCTCTGGCAAAGCATCATGGTCTGTCGATCATGTCGTCCCAGGCAGACAGATACTGGATCCCCTTTGAATGACACCAGAAGCTTAGCCAATTGTTGAAGTCAATCATTTTGTCCTTATACTGTGGTATCATTCTGGGTGAAGGCAGGATGCTACTCAGGGCTAGGGTCATACCTGCCTGGGCCACATGATCTGAGAGCTCTTTCATGTCTCTTTTCATGTAGTCCAGGGAGGTACGTCTCAAGTCATTCACTTCAACACGGACAATGACAGAGTCGTATTTGTACTTGTTGTGGAGTGACTTGAGTGCATGTGTTATGTGGCGGATCCTGGCACCCGACAGGCAGCTGACTGTAATTTTCTCCTTGTTCAGCCTGGTGAGTGGGACATCAGTGTGCCTGACTATAGAGTCACCTATGACTAAAGTGTTGTGTACATTGTCTTGCTTTAGGGGCTGTTGTTGGGTGGCACACTGGTGTTGTGAGTTATGTGACACTTTGGTTGTGATTGGTGTTTGTTTGCATTTCAGCTTTCAAGGTCCTTGTTGCTTGAGCAGGTTACTGTTAAGGGCCTCCACATATGTGGGTTTAGTGTTGCTATGTGTAGGTTTATAAGCTCAGAAACTAAATAAATAAATAACAATTATGGTACAACAGCATCTAAATGGTCAAACTTGTAATTAATGCATTTTCAGACTACAAAGTAAAATTATGTTTTATTTATTTATTTATTTTACACTTGTTTGCCAGGAAAGTCCAACTGGACAAGTAGTCCTTTTTTTAGTGGAGGCCCGAGGAGAAAAGTTACACATTTTGCAGAACCAGAAAACAAAATAAAAAAAAAACCCAGTGTGTGTATATATATATATATATATATATATATATATATATATATATATATATATATATATATATATATATATATATATATCTATACATATATATATATATATATATATATATATATATATATATATATATATATATAGATATAGATAGATAGATAGATATAGTATCACATGGTACAGTGTATACAGAGATTATTTAAGCAGACATACATCAAGTTACATTTTGGTTACTAAAATAAAGTAAAAAAGAAAAGAATAAAAAGTTAAACAATGAAAGATACATAAATATACATATTTTGGGCTAAATGATAACATGGCATGCAAGAAAACTTAAGCCTAAATCTCTAGTATAATCCTTTTCTAAGTTAGTACAATAAAACAATAGTATGCAAAAACAGCCATGTTCTCTAAGTGCTTAACAAACACACATTAAGTAATTTAACTATAATTCACCCTAGGGCAAGTGTTGTACTGAAGTGAAATCATATCTAAGATGTTGACCTGATTTCCCCTTTGTCCTCATTACGATGTAACTATGGTGCTCTCCCAGTGTAACACACATCCTGTTACATATTTGTTTTGCATTTACATACAGTCTCAGTATCTTCCCTTACACTGCAAATATTGCTGTGATTCAAGTGCCTTAGAGATGGAATCTATATTTGTTCTCTGCACATTATAACTCTTTGTTTGAATGACCAGACACATTAAAAACCCTTGCTATTGACCATATACCAGTTAACTACACACATCTAAAACACTCATATTTTTTATTATTTAATTGACTGACATTTTCAAACTAGGGATTATATTAAATCTTTCATTTAATACTTGTGCTCAGGGTGCACCTAAAATTACTTGACTTTGAGATTTGTTGTTATTCTATTTACCTTAGGCCTGTTGACCATGAAAACTCCCCTGCTTGGTCTGGAGATGGTTTGTTCCCCCATATTGGGTTTCCCCAGCTTGAGAGACAGAATCTTTTGGAAGGGCCATCATACAAGCAACCATGAGGGTGCTTTGTGCCTTCGCCAGAATCCTGACATTGAATATATATTGTATAGGCCCTAACTCCTCCTCTGGGTGGGAGATGAAAGACCCATGTCACTCCATGTGCCACTATGCCCTTCCCATATGAGTGCATGCTCTAATGCAGCAGTATTAAGGGCTACAGTATGCATGCCTTAATGGCCAAACATCCTGTCCAGTGTCATACTATTTGCATCACTCTTTCTCAAAGGTATTAAAATGTTGGACTGTGTTGATCTGCCTCCTTCTCCTGAGGAAAGGCATTTCCATCCTCCTTAATCTTCTTCTAAATGCCTAAAATGCTAATCTAACTTGATCCAACTTGGCTATAGTCAGGGCTTTATCACTCTGTGCTAATGGAACTGGGTTCTGATTTTGTGATTTGGCTAACATAGCTTAATTACTAATGTCTCTTCCATATGCATTCTTTGCACATTATTTGTAATGCCATAATTTTAAAACAATCTGTCTATTTACAGGCAGAGATATACATTTATGTACTATGCAACATTTTTGCATATTACCATGTTTTGGGAGCAGAAAGCTGATGCATATGTGTTTTATTACTATGATTATTATTATTTTTAAGAATAGTCCTGTCTGACTTTTTAGATCTGTAGTCCGCCTGTCTCAGCACTGCAGGAGATGATGTATGGAAATAATATTATGGATATATTATACCCAGATACCTCAGGATTTGTTGCTGTATACAGGCTACTATCATTTGTGATAAATATCCCCACAATAATCCCTAACTCCCTGTATTTATATACTGTCTATTGGATATTGCAAGTAGACTGCCTTACTGTGGCATTGACTATATTAAATGTTGTAGTAAAGGAAGCATTAACATAAAAATGTAATGAGACATGTCTGAAAAAGTTGTTTGATTTCTTTTGGATTAACCACAATATATCACAATGCATGTGTTATCCTGGCTAATGCTTCTGCGATGTCATTCTGTGGTGTAATCATACAGACAACATGGGCAGAGGTCAGAAATTAAAATACTGAAAGCACAGAACTGTTTATATTTTGCAAAACAGATTACAGTTCATCATCTACAAACAGAACTGCTAAATAAATTTACCAGGGATTCATTAACATTGTGTATACATGACACAGGGGTTAATGTAATTGGGTGTGTGTGAGTCACAAGCAGCATTGCTCATTAAATATGCAAGAAGCTAAGGCCTTCTACATGATAAGCTGATACTGGTGGAGGCCAAACCCCAGGTTTGGAGGGATTGTGTACATGATGTAAACAAAGGAGTGTGCTTAAACCTGAAATCTGTAAGTGAGTGTGTGTGCACAACACGACAACAACAGATAGGGTAATTAGGAATACATAAAAGGAAGGGGAAACCTAACAACAAGTGGAAAATGAAGGCTGATACTGTTGTTCACTGCACTGAGTGCAATAATGGGCGTGTTTTTACTTACTGACATTGTCATGTACATTAAGAAAGACAACGTAGGCAGTAAATGGTCAAAAGGAAAATTGTGTTGTTTGAAAAGATCTGCAAGTAACACAAGTTTACATATTTCAATGGCTATTTGTATCAAACTACTAATGCAGGAATAATGGAAAAGCGTATGAAAATTTAAAAAAATGAGGAAACTGTGGATCACACTGGCCTTACAAGTACTGACAGTAGACAGAATAACAGTTGTGGCAGGAACATGCATGTTGTGAAGGAAAAGGACACTGGAACCATGAGTAGCTCACTTTAATCAGACACAAATAAAACTTCCACAGTATCCACACTACTTCAGGCATCAGTCTTTTCCTGCTACAAACATACTTAAATACATAAAATCAGTTACCTATAAATCAATTAAACAATTTAATTAAATGTTGACAGAAATTAAAAGAAAAACTTAAAAAGCTTAAAAGTTATGCATTATTTTCAATGAATTTTAAGTATGATTGTAGCAAGAAATGGCTGATGCCTGAAGAAGGAGTGTGGATACTGTGAAAGTTTTACTTGCGTCTGATTAAAGTGAGTTACAAGTGGTTCCAGTGTTCTTTTTGTTTGCCTTACAATATTTGGTGAGACTTGTTGGATTTATACCCACATATATCTTTTCTTGAAGGATAGGAAGTTAGACAGAGAACTCATCCAAATCATTTTATGCGCTGTAATCCAAAAGGATATGACACAGGCACAAAACTGTCATGTTGAACAGAAAGTAAATAAAATTATGCTGCACTAAAATTGTTATAGATTTGTAAAATACAACAGACGAAATGTGTGTACATGGGAAATGTGTGACATGTCAGGAAATTTTTACTAAGATACTAATCTTGTCAGACAGAAGTAATGTGGAGACAGTCCAGTAACATCTGTTGTGTGCGAATTTTTGTCAGTGTATGCTTAATGACATGATTTAAAGTGTGACAGCAAGACCACTCATGACAGTTGCATCCTAGGAGGAGTGATCACAACACAAGTGGACCTGATATCATTATTCTGTAAGGACAATTGCTGCATGCACTGTTTCAGAGTATTATGTGATTAGAGTACAAAACATGTATACCTACGTAAGTATCATAATTTGCATGTATTACCTGCTGCTGCCGCCAGATATACACAGCTAAGACACTTTGACAAAGTACACTTCTGAAGGATTTGTAATATCATGTTAGAAAATGCATACTGAATTAAGCAATGTGTAACAGATCCTAATACCTAGATCACTACTTGCAGCATACCTCACAGACAGCTGCAACAACACCATCAGGTTATTGGTGAACTGAGTAAACTGCTAGAGTTTACATACAACAGTTGTAGACTGGTGTGTAACAACATTGGTGTCCTCCACTACTTCCATTGCATGGCAGTCAACACAGCCATGATACTGGAAGCAAATTCTCAGCAATTTTAGGAACAAAATGATTAATGACAATAACTATTCCCTGTAACTAATTACTTATGGTGCTTTGTGCTAACCATTATGCAATGTATACATCATTATAGTGGTGATGCTCATAAGGAAGTACAGCAAGTACTGGATGAAATCATCCACCTATCCAAAATCCATAACAAAGCATCATAACACAGGTTTTGTGTCACTTTGTGACCACTTTGTCGCATATCACACATCAACATCTGTTTAGTAAGACATTCTTGCCTGTCACCACTATGTTGTAAATAAGACAAAACAAGGCACTTTATCTGAACATATGCAATGTGCATCAATACCCTCTTGAACTGTGTACGAACCAGTGATGTCACACAATAAATCATATCTCAGTTTTCAAAAAACTTACACTTGAAGTGATAATTTAAGATTGTGTTTGAATGCATATTATTTCCATCAAAGGAAGTAACTAATTGTTCTTTCTCTCTCTCCATCTGTAAATATTTCCACAAAGTAAAATTGTAAACATCAATTCTGTTCAATAAGCCAATCCGGCTGTTAGCATTCTGTTACACACTCAGCTGATACACCTTTCCAGACTTGACAACTGTCTAAGTTTATAGAACGATATATTAACTACCAATGTGACAGAAAAAATCACATTGGAAGTGTCATAAAGCACACATTAGAAGGGAATGCATCAGCAATGTGTTTGAATAGTTATGGTTCCCCTAAAAGGGGTTTTAGGGCTCAAAACCCTTTAGCCATGTCAGAGTTCACATAATGAGCCATTCATATCACTATCTGTTGAGTAAGCCAGTCCCATCTGTACTGTCTTCCATGGACACAGTACTTATACTTGGCCAGATTAGAACCTCTGCCTATGTAATACTCTATAATACAGAGTATTAACAGCTGATGCCATGGAAGGAGTCATAAGTAGATTTTTCAGAAAGTACACACTTGAAAGGATGACTTATGTGTTGTATTTGAATCCATATGACTCATGTAAAAGGGGGTTGGAGGGATTAAAAATTTGTAGCCATGTGGGTGTTACCCCTAGGTTGAATTATTCACATCACATCTGTTGTTTAAACCATTCCTACCTGTTATTAATTATACAGTCACATTAGTTAGCCATAGCTGGATTTGAACACCTACCTATCAAAGTCCACACTCTGTAGAGCCATGTATTAACTGCTCATACTACAGGAGCAGGAGCGTGGGGAGTGCCTTCTGTGTGGAGTCTGCATGTCCTCCCCGCGGTTGGGTGGGCGTTCGAAAGATATGCATAAGGGTGTACCTTCGTTGAAGGTTGAATGTCAAGCTGGCACCTCGGCATTTGTGAAAATCTACTGCCAATCATTAGCAGACTGGAGTTCCACTGTGGCGACCCCTAACCGGGAAAAGCCGAAAGACAAACAACAACAACTACAGAAGAAATCATGTTATAGGTGTCAGAAGGCACACACTAAAAGGAATGACTTCATTGTTGTGTTCAAATCCATATGACTCACTTAAAAGGGGTCTGAAGGGATCAAAATCCTATAGTTATGTAAATATTACCCCTGAGTTGAATTATCTTCATCACATCTGTTGTTTAAACCATTCCTAACTATGATTCAGCTGCTGTGTATCCACAGTAGTTACACATTACTGGAATCAAATATCTACTTATCTAAGTCTGCACTTTACAGAGCTAAGTATTAACTGTGTACATAACAGAAGATGTATTGCAAGTATCAGACTGCACACATTTGAAGGGATTAATTCATTATTGTATTACAAAGTATACATTTGGCTAAAAGGGAGTGCAGGACTTGGGGGAACCCCCTCTCTGTGCAAATGTTACCTAGAAGTGGAAGTGTACACATCATATTTGCTGGATAAGACAGTCCTACCTATCACAATAGTCAGACATACTCACTGGCTGATTTGAACACCTGCCTGTCAAAGTCCACACTCTAAAGAACTGTTTATTAACTGTTCATGCCGCAGCAGAAGTCTAATTACACGTGACAGAGAGCACACATTTGAAGGGATGACTTCATGACTGGGTTGCATATGTTCGACATAAAATGGAGTGCAATACCCTATCCCTGTGTAAATGTTACCAGTAAGTGAAAGTGAACCTATCACATATACTGGGTAAACTTGTGCTGTTTGCTAGTACTTGCTAAGACACTCATATCAGGTACATAATGCTGGAGTCAAAGACCTGCCTAAGTTCACATCTATAAAACAGTGTATTAATGTCTGATGCCAGAGAAGAAGTCTCACAACAGGTGTCAGACAGTACATGCTTGTAGTTAACATGACATGTTTCGGGGAATAGGCATATTTAGGGGAATAGATAATGTGATCTGACTTACAGACAACATTGCTGTTTTGATCACAACTCACAGCATACCTTTGGAAGAAGTCATACATCACATACTTCCTATGACGTGTGTTACAGAATTTTATATATATATATATATATATATATATATATATATATATATATATATATATATATATATATATATATATGTGTGTGTGTGTGTGTGTGTGTGTGTGTGTGTCACATTAAAGTGTATTGAACAGTTATGTGATAGGTGATAGTCACAGATGTCAGCCATTGGAGTGCCAGCAATGCATTCCAGATCATTGAATGCAAGTCTTTGTGTTTACATGTACATTATTAACACACGCATGTGATGTCTGTAATGTGCAAGGTAACTGCTAGTCATACGTGCAGAACATGTACACTGCACTCATTAACACTATGAAATTATGCTTGTATTTCTATCAGTTCACTGGAGCACACTTGAAACAGCAATGTCAGACAGTGCCAAACTCCTATTGTACATGGAATCACATAGACTGCATCACAGTGGAGTCCTCATATCTGAAATATAGTAAGCCATTAAACCATATGCAACTAAAAGAGGGCACTAAAATTGCTTTTAGACTGTCATAATCACTTACTGAAGTGCACTGCTGCCAAGGTCATTTGCACGACCAATGGCTAAGTATTAATGCTCGTATGATTTTTTTTTTTGTTTTAATTTAGCATGAGAACTAGCAGTGGCCTTTGCTGCCCAGTAACAAGCGCAGTTCAAATGATGAATACAGAGACATTTCTGTTTCTAAGCCATTTCTGGCCATGTGTGTGTTATGTGAATCTTATGTTTGACATTATTAAACTGTGTGGTGGTGTTCACGGTACAGTGCTAAAAATAATGAACAAGCATATGGCAGGATACTGGTTGAGTAATTAAGAAATAAGCAGGATAGTTGCATGGAAATAAAATTGGTATCCACTACTTCAACAGGTAAAATGTTATGAGAAGGAAAACTTTACCCAGCATTGTATACATATCTCTCAACTGCCCAGATTTCCACAGAATGTTCAGATTTCTTGCTCAGTTTTAGTCTGGTCCTCACAAAGTATGTGGTTTTCTAGCAAATCACTCAGGATAGAAATCACAAAATAATGACATACATTTGAGTTTCAACCTTTATATCCTTTAAAAAAATGCATACTAGCACAAATCATGTTATTATAGCAACTTTCTAATTTTATAAGAGTAATATTAAAAATATGCCCCTATTTTTGGGCCTTCATCCCCCCATTAACATATTTTATTTTTCAGATTTCTTGTGCTAAGTGGTTAGGAGGTATGGCTGTATACATTGCTGGATATGAACAACTGCCAATCTTACTCAACATTCTTAACAACTGAGCATTACCTGCAAACATCACAGAGGAAGTCATATTCCAGCTTGCAGAAATCACACCAATACAAATGTGTGAAGGCAGGGGCAGTATGTGAATCAGACTTCACAACAGTAATAATATTAATGGAAACATCTCATATGGTGTACATTAAACCTTGCAGCCTGTTATACATATTATAAAAAAACTGTATTTTCATAGTGCTATCAGTACCGCTTTCTGTTGCACATCTGTCTTGAGCATGATAGTGCAAGGAGCACCGTATAAATGTGACTGAAGGCAAAAACTCATTTTTTGATATAAGAAGTGAGGCAGCAATTACTGTTACTAAAGTATGTGTGTTAAAGTTGCTCATTGCTGAGTGTCATGCAAATGCTGAGGACAGACATGGAGATTTTTGCTTATAGGCCATTTCTGGCCACGTGTGTGAATCTATTTTTATTACTATATTAAAGGTATGGAGTAGGATTGATTAGACAGTAGTGAAATAAGGGATAAGGCACAGGGGTAGTTATTAAGGAATGTGTAGGATGGTATTGAGACAGCACTATTGCTATTCACTTATTCACAAACCAACATTGTACTTCTACAAATAATTTGTCACAATTGGATAGTCACATCATAAAGGATGCGTGATAAATTAATAAGGTTGTGTAACCAAATGGGTAAAATCAAGTTCTGATAGACACATATTTATTTTTTTGTAGGACAAGTGCCCATTTCCTTTTTTTAAGAAAGAGGAATGTTTGGGAAGGTATTAAGATATAAGAGGGGTAGGTAAGTAGGGTAGGTTACATAGCAGGTGCAGACATCAAGACAGACAGACAAGGATGGTGATGAAAACAAGAGTTTGGGGGACTCCATGATTGAAAGTATGCATGTATGGGACTTCAGAGGTGCATCCCAGTCCACCATAATTACAATGGGAATGTAGTCCTCACCCTCAAAACTTCACCACTGTCTCCTATCACATACATCTGGGGCAGTGCCTGGTGGGGCAGCAATTTGCAGCAGGATCCTTTCCATATGGTCATTGTAGGTACTGAGGCCACTCCACTAACCCTGTCAGCTTCTGTCAGGTGACATAATCACTACTTCCACTGGCATTACTCCCAGTATGTACCAGTGTATCAGCCACAGGGGCAGAGCCATCTGATGAAGGTGGTGCAAGTTGTGCAGGAGTTATGAAGGCAGCTGGCAGGTTGTGACCCAGAACTTCTGGTAGTGATACCACTAAAGCCACCTTCGGAGAGATAGTCTGAGCCCTTTCAGAGGTTTAGCTCCCCATGCAGGTGGTTAAGTTGCAGCAGAAATGATAGTCTAAATGTCATAACCAAAAAAAAAAAAAAAAGATAGCAATGTGGGGGAGACAATGGTGAAAAATATTGCAAATCTTGTCATATATCCCGATCAGTTTATATTCCCACATAAATCTTTAGATTTGTCACATTCACTGTTGCAGTAAAGCTTAATGTACTCAATACTGTACATGTTATCCAAATAGTGTGACTATAGGAAAACTGTTGTTTGCATTACAAGTCAGGAAATGTCTATGACAACTGAGTAAAATGTTATTCTAAGTTACTAATAACAGAATAATAAATATTAAGTAATACGGAGTAATTGCTGCTGCTTGGATTTGAACCACAGACATCTACATCTACTGAACCACTGTCTAATGCCATGTTGCAAGACCTAGTCATCCAAGTATGAACAATTAGCATGGGTAGAGTATGCACACTTAGGTATTACTCTGTCAAACATTTATGGACTGAAGTCTACGGAACTGATAACCAATTTTTACAATCCCTACTAATATAAAATGGCAAGCATTGATACCTGACCCAACACTTACCTCGTGCCTATCAAGTCTCTTCAGTGGTGACTTCCAGTTTGTTTCAATTTGTGTAGAAGAAACACATAACAGGAAAAATATTATAATAAATACCTGTTTGTGTTACCAAGTCATGGTACTATATTGCCTGGTAATGGGCTATTATGCTTACACAACTGAGTTGGAGTATGCTTCTGAAAAATTTCCTCCTGGCAGTGAAAGAGGTCCTGCTTTCACCTTTTTAAGTCACTATAATGGTGACAGCATTGTTCATGTTGCATGGGTGACAGCCTTGGCTAAGCTATTTCAACCTCAGCCTTGTACTGTGATCCAGTATAGTCACCCTGCAGAAGCCTTCAGCTGTAACATTTAACAAGGAGTCCAACAAAAATCTTGGGCTACTTCTCACATTACCTCTGTGCTCTAAATTGAATACTACCCTCACCATTGCCTGCCATGTTTTCTCCAAGATAGCTGGAAAAATGGCAAAGAAATGGCACCCAAATCAGATCTCACATACACCAGCCTGTGAACAATGATGGACAAGCTAGGCAACTGCATTTATGTGACAGAAAGTACAGAACTCGGGTAGAAGTAAATGTATGTTTTGTCTTCAATGCCCAATTTAGGTGAGAAACATGGCCACGTGTGCCAATCAGTATACATACAAATGCTCCACAGTAAATACAACAAATGCTAGTTAATTTTGATATCTTCCTCTGTCCAGGAGGGACATGGGCACCACCCAAGGAGTGAATTTGTGGTCACCCATCGATTGATCTAGGTTGCGTTTGAAGAGGGTCATTAAGGGGCTCTGTTTTATGTGAATTGCAAGCACATATTACTCTATAAGACTATTTGCATTTGAATGTGTGGCTGATTTATTTAAGTGCAGGTATTATGTTGTATACATCTTTGTATTTCTTTTATTTTTCTGTTTTCCTTGTGTATTCACAGCTGAGTCTGGCACCAACACTGTGGACTTCTCTCCACTTGGTGTTAGGGGATTGATAGCCTCTAATGAGGATGGTGGTGATACTAAATTGGTGGTGGATGTTTCCACACCTAGATGTGGTTGGCCATTTGGTCATGGACATAGTCTTGATGACAGCTCATCCAGCAGATAGCGCTCAACTTCTAGCCAGGCCATGGAACTACCAGGGCAACTCCTGGCAGGGGTAGATGACATGGTCAGGTGTGTTTATAATGAACTTGATCCTCTACAATGCATGACCCACACACTCACACCTGTCCAGGACTCCACAACATAGTGGTAGCAAAAATGATGTGTCTATGTTCCTGCAGACACACACATAGTATACCTTGCGATGACCTTGACACCACACACACACACACACACACACACACACACACACACACACACACACACACACACACACACAGCAATTCCTCAAAAAGTAACATCTTTACATCTGGAGATACTGACTTTGACAGTGTATAATTGCTTTGACCTAATCTCTCAGATTCACATGCACTTCTTCTGTGTCAGGCTTGCCCTCCTGTAACCCCTCCCACCCATACACACATACTGTGCAAATGATAATGGGCGTGTCCTGGCCTATGCACAATCTGTGATGTAAGGTTGCCTATGTCTGATGCACAGAGTAGCTATCCAGCGCTTGTATAGTCAAAGGTTATGTTTTCATTAGGATACATAATAATGTTCAGTTTTGTTTAGTCTGCTTAACATCAGTAGTGTTCTTGGTTGTAGCAGTCATAGTTGTAGTATTAGTAGTAATTGCATTTTACTTAATGCTTACTTCTGTTTAGATACTGTAGTATCTGTTAACTCACCTTTGTTACTGCTGTTGAGAAATCATAGCCTAGGGCTGCCTATGTCTGATGCTCACAATAGCCGGCCATTGCACAGAAAAGCAAAGCATTTTTTTTTTGTATGGATCAATGTTGTTTGTATCTGCTTAGCTCTTTAATTTAATTAAGTGATGAGTATATGTGCTAATCATTGTAGCTTACTCAGTGCCATGGCATATGGTGAATGCCTCCAACTGACATGATTGCCCCCATCTGCAGGTTCCTCATTTGACCCCTTGTGTGTGTTGGCTGTCTTTGCCCGTGCAACTGGGAACTGTGATCATTGTTTTGAAGCACCCTGCCGCAACTGCTTTCAAAGTATAATGTTATGGGGCGTGGCCAAAATGCCAAGGAGATAGCAGCACTCTTATGATGCTCTGCCATAAAATATTCTGACAGGATTTTATTAACTTTTTTCAAAATACAACTAAGAATTTTCTGTCAGTCAACTATCTTAATATTGTGGGTTACTTATACAGAAGAATGTTTAATTTTGTTGGTATTTAACCAAGGATTTTCCTGTCAGAAGTTCTGCTTGCTTGTGACAGATTGAAACAACTATGAGTCACTCAAAAGCTTCCTTTCAGGACAGTTCCATGAAAAAGGAATTTCAGACCATAATTACTAGCATTCAGGACCTTTCTATAAAAATGGATAATCTAGAGAAAATTATGGAAAATATGAAGAAAGAAAGCAAGAAACAAATAGATGACTTGAAAGAAATAATCACTAAACACTCTAACCAGATAGCAGTTATAGAAGAATCAGTGAATGAAACAGATGGAAGACAGATGGAAAATGACAGTCAGATAGATTTCTTATTAAAACAAAACAACCCACTATTAGAAAAAGTGGAAGATTTAGAATCTAGATCCAGAAGGAACAACATTAGAATATTTGTTGTTCCAGAAAAAAATGGAAGGCAGTAATATGGTCCTTTTCCTAAATGAATGGTTACCAAAAATATTGAACCTTCCTGAATATTTGTCATTTGGGATCGAAAGAGCCCACAGATCCCTATCAGGTATATCTTTGTCAAAAAACCAAACATCTCTGAGATCTATCGTAAAATTCTTGTCAACACAAGACAAAGACTTAATACTAAGAACTGCATGAATGTGGAATCCAATACAAGTTAATGGAAAAAAACAAGATTTGACAATGATTACGCAACTACAGTAATGACAGAGAAAAGCATGTGTCCTCTTAATCAAAAACTTAAAGAAAGCCAACATTAAAGCCCAGATTATATTCCCAGCTAGAATCAAAATAACCCTTACAGATGGCCAGAAGAGTTTCAATAACCTTGAAGATGCAACTGATTTTGTAAAGAAAAATAATTTACTAGATGCAGATGAAGAAATGGGCTTTTCCTTACCCAGCCTGAAAAGACAAGTCACAAATAGTACATTACCTACAAATGATAAAACCAACAAGAAAACTCAAGGGCAAATAATATGGAAAATCTTAACATACAAAGAAGTCTTCGGCAGGCATGGTCTCTGAACACCATGGGACTCAAACAAATAAACAAGGTACACATTTTCATATTCTCTTAATATCTGAGCATATATATATATATATATATATATATATATATATATATATATATATATATATATATATATATATATATATATTAGCATTCTTTCTTGGTTTTCTCCTTTTTTCTAATTACTTCACTCTTCTCTTCCTATCCCTTTCCTTTCCATTAGTTTAGAGAATATAGTAACATACATGATTATTGATATACTAAAATATAACAACTGATACAACATTTCCATTAAGAAATTAAACTGCAGCAGTTTTAACACAATATAATAGATATTGCATATAGGTTCATAGGTTCATAGGTAGGTACTAGGCTATCGGCCCAAGGGCCTATGTAAGCTTAGCAAACAAGGTTCCCTGGCTTACGCCACCCAAGAAAGTTATTTTCCTGTGCCACTGTCGAGCAGAGACACAGACGTGATCCCTAGGGTGTATTTCCTATACAAACTATAGAACAGTTAAATTATTGTACTATGTATTAATCATTCTTATATTTATTTTCCCCTATTTTCCTGACTCAATTACTAATAATCATTTAGAATTGTTAAGAGACAGAGATATAACTTTCTAATAAAATAACACAAAGCTTTCAATTAATACAAACTCCTTTATCTATATTTACTACTGTTGAAATTTATAAGTTCACACTGAAAAACAAGCTCTGATGTGTATGGGACATGTGGCTCTTTGTTAAATATGACAGTCATTCTTAATTAGCCTTTAGAATGTTTTAATCAACATGAAATGTTACAAAAAGAAATAGATCTGACCTATAAATACGACCACATACTATAAAACTTATGATTTATGTGGTGATATTAAAGAATGGGAGTTGAGAAAGGAATTCTAAGTGCTTAGTTGTAGAACATACAAACAAAAATAGTATGGTCCTGGCATTAACATTTTTTTTGTTCTCTTTATTTTACATGGTGACTGAGTACATTGTAACACTTTCATAATGCTTTTTATGCAAGTTGAACAATTAGATTACCTTTTCCAATTACTCTGCTGCCGAAAATCAAAAAAAGTCTTGAGTGCAGACTTCAGTTTTAATACATGCAGCTAATCCAGTAAAGCAGCAGTGCGAATGGATGCACAGTATGACCTTTGAACTCTCATTGCATTAATATGACCATTTGTGATGAAACCAAGGAAGAAATACCTTTAGCAACTTTTCAGAAAAGAATTAAAAGGAACATAAAGTTATATGCTGCATGTAAGTGTTTTTATTTAAAGAAAGATATTACAAAAATGACACTTTGCACTAAAAACGAGTAGCTTTTTACACATAATTAAATTGCAAAAGCAATTTAAAATGAAGCTTCATTTAAATCATCAGTCAGCAGAGACCTATTAAATGTATTTATAGAAGACTGCAAGCAGTTTCTATACAATATGCTGGAGTCTCTTAATAAGTAATGTTTAGATAGAGAATGTGTGATGTTTTGCCGATGCATTGTGTAAATATCTAAATTTACAAAATGAGTGTATGGAACTGGCATACTGTAGTAAGCACTATGTATATCCATATAATGTCTGATTTGCAAATATAGTTCAAAATGTGGTTATAATTAAGCTAATGGACAGCAGATATATTTGAATATAATAATAATAGTCTCCACAATTTTTTATTTCATAAAGTTACATGGAATGCTTCATAAAACAAAGTTATTGCATCTAATACGTTCCTTTAGAGAAAGTGATATTTACAATAGAATAGCATAAAACATGTATTTATAACAGAAATCACATACTGTATTTATAAGAAGAGAATGACATGATATGTTCATTCTGTCATTTTAAAGGTGTTTTGTGCAGACAGCAGATTTTGAGAGAGACATTGAAGTGATTTCAGTTGTGCTTCTTGTAGAAAAATAGGCACTTGTCATCACTTGTTAATGGCATTCCAATTTGTGTGTATAAAGGATAAAATAGCCAAAGAGTCGAAGGTTATGTATGATTCAACTACTGATGCCCTTGATGCTTATGGGTCTATCCTGAATGCGTTAGTGGTAATCCACGTTTCTATGTTTAATACATAGTTACAGGTATGTAAACATATAGAGTATTGTTTGACAGATGCTGGGAAAATAGACCCTTTCACGCAGCATTGTTGGGCAGGCATGGAAGGTTTTAATAATGAAATGATTTTAAAACAGGAATTAACATGGAAGTAAAGGACATTTTTGAAGGACTTACTTAGTGCTTACCATATGCAGTCCTATGTATTTACTCATATGGATGGACTACAAGTGTAAATGTGAGCCCTATACTGCTCATGCTCTGTGGGCATATAGAGAGGAAAAAGGAATATTTTACCCAAACAAAATTAAAATATTTTGACACTGTTCATGAGAAATAGAAGGGGGGAGAGAGGAAATAATGTAGGGGAAAAGATAGTATGGAATCACTTGCTATGGAGGAGTTCAGATTAGTTTTCAATGTTACCTCATGGGACGCCATGCTGCCTGCGCCTTTGGTACATCATCATTTAACCATAATACTAAACATGTTCATGTTTTTTTATAAAAACACATACTTTAATATGTATAAGTTTTTCTCATATACTAATATTTGAGGCGTCTTTCTTTTGTCCCTCATGATGTTTATATAATGTTATATTGTTTTTAGCAAAAATTGATATGAAAGGTTGTTGGCAAATATATGGTTCTCGCTGTTTTCATTTGAAATGTGTTTAATACTGGATAAGTTAAGGGTAGGAGGCAATTATACTTACTACATCCTATTGCAAAGTCTTAGTATTAAGTACAGAATATGGAAAGATGGATATAAATATACTACTAAATAAGACAGAATCTCTAATATAACATAAGTGTGAATCTTTTTGCTTATTTCTTCATTAGTAATGAGTAACAAATGCTTAATAGTTAATAGACCTGGAGCTCCTGTCAATTGAAAATAGAATGGCTTATGTCATTGTTATTAGATACTTTATTTTATGTTCATAGTTATCTAATTGAGGTTATCAATATGTAATTTAATGACTCCATAAATGATTGATTAACTATTCTATACATTTAAACAGAGTCATCTTATTTTGATATATAATGTACTATTCTTTAAACCCAGACAGAAGCATTAGACGAATAATGATCAACAATTGTAAGATGGTAGAAGGTGGATTTAATGACTCGCTCATTGAACCAGGAATATCATATTCCATGTTTGGAGTTGTATATAGTTATGCATGTATGTTAGTTATGTTTAAAGCTATCTTTTTGTCCATAACAGAATCTATAATGCAAAAATGTGTCTTCAAATATGCATGTATATAAATGTGTCTCAATCAATACTAATGACCTTAACAATAACATAAAGAGAGGAAGTTTATGTAAATATCTCAAAATATACAAAGTGGACATTGCTTTTATACAAGAAACACATTTAATAGAAAAAGATGTGAACAGGATGTCTTTTAATGATTATGTAATACTTGCTAAATCTCATTTCCAGACCAAGACAAGGGGCACTATGATCTTGTGGAAAAAATTCCTACCTGTACCTAAAGTTATTGGCTTATATTCAGACAAAAATGGTATGTTGAGTATGATAACATTGGAGATAAATGGAAAATATATTACTTCCGTTAATGTATACTGGATACCTAGCATCGGTGCAAAAACAGCAAATAAATATCTAGAATTCATCTCAATTAAAGTGAAAGGAGACATTATTTGTGCAGGAAACTTCAGTTGTATCCACTCTGAGAATGACACTACTAACAAGGGTAATTTCAGATTGTCGGCCACAGCCAAAAAGCTAATTAACTTTATTAATGCTTCAAATATGAAGGATATCTATGTCATAAGAGAGTCAAAATCCCTCCAATATACACATTATTCTTATAGATGTGGCACTCAAACTACTATAGATAATCTATATGTTACCAGTGACTTAATATCCAAGATGCAAGAGGTTATGATAAGTTCATGCCCACTATTCAACCACAATGCTATCTTCTTTAAAGTACACATAACACCTAGGGACTTGATTTTCTGGCAGAGATTACCTGCATATATTACTAAACTAAAGGAATTGGGAGAGTGGCTATTAAAAGAAATAAAACCTTTTTTCCTTGATACCAGTGATAATAATGAGACTTCTAGAATCATAATCTGGGATACACTAAAATCATATTTATATGGTAAAATTGAAAGTTGGTATCTAAATAAAAGGAGAGAATGGAATAAGGAGTAATAAGAATATAATAAAAAATTGATACATTAAAAAAGAACCTAGACATGAAAGATGTTACTAGAATTTCTGAAATAAAAAAAATTGAATTTCATGTACACAGAGATTTTGAACCATAAAGTAGCAATAAATCTAGAGAGAATAAAACTGCAAACTTATTCAACCAATTCTAAAAATATGCATAGGCTTGCATTCAAATCCAAAAGTATAATAAACACCAGTCATATTAAAGAAATTATAGATAATTCAAAGAAGAAACCAAAACATATAACTGTCTTTCGGCTTTTCCTGGTTAGGGGTCGCCACAGCGGAACTCTGGGCCGCTAATGATTGGCAGTAGATTTTTACGTGCTGGCTTGCCGGGCCTAACGCACAACCTTCAACGAAGGAACGCCCATTTACGCATGTTGACACACAGAAGACCCTCTAACTGAGAATCGAACGTGCAACATCTAACTGTGAGGCGACAACGCTTCCACAGTGCCACTACCACTGCAGTAAGAAACCAAAACATATAACTGATATAAATATTAGAGGCCTTTAGAACACACCATGAAAAAGTGAACAGCATCATCTCAGATAACACTGACAACACTCTAAAGGACACATTTTTGAAAGATAACATAAATAAAAAATTATCAGAGGAACAAAATACTAGATTACTTAAACTAATATCATTAAAGGAACTTAAGGAAAGAATACAAAACATTAAAGGTAATAAGGCTCCAGGTCTTGATGGACTTATAGAAGAAATATATAAAATACTTCCAGACGAGACTCTATTGATTTTAAAAGATGCTTTGGAAAAATTCAGAAATAAATGACAGCATTTTCCCTTCATGGAAGCATGCCATGATTTCTCCCATATTAAAGCATGGCAAAACCCCTTATCTAGTGACTTCCTATCACCCTGTTTCTCTTTTGAATGTTGATTACAAGATTTTTACATCAATTCTGACAGATAGATTCTTATAGATTTGGCACTGCTAAAAATAATAACAGATGATCAAACAGGGTTTATCTCACATAGAAAGGTCCAAAAATAATGTAATTAGACTTCTAATCCTATTAGACTATGCAAATAAAAAGAAAAAGGAATTAACAATCATTAGCTTGGATCTGGATAAATGATGATTCTATAAGTTGGCCATATTTATTTAAAGTATTAGAAATATATATTTTTTCTTCAGATTTTATAAATTAAGTAAATTATATACCTCTTCTATATCATACATTAAAATTGGAGCTTTTTTATCAGTACTGCTTAAAATAATGAAAGGCACCAAGCAAGGGTACCACAATCTCATTTATTATTTGCTATATTAGTGGAACCCTTAGCTAATTATATAAGAACTAATGACAAGATAAGTAGTTTTTACATTAATGCAAACTATAATTCCAAAATTCAGCTTTTTGCTGGCAATATTTTATTAACAATTGGGGACATAGACTCTTCAATTGAACATATTATAAAATCTCTACATAATTTTGAAATGATTTCAGGTCTAAATTTTAATAATAACAAAACTGAAACTATCTTATATATATATATATATATATATATATATATATATATATATATATATATATATATATCTGTATAACAAATTGGAAAGATACTATACAAATAAATTACACAATGTTAATAAATACTGTCAAGGACCATTTAAACAAATTGAATAAAATGTTTTTTTACCATGAAAGAAAGGTTAACCTTAGTTAAAATGATTATATTATCCAAAATGTTGTATGTCTTCCAAGCTATAATAGTTTCTTCTCCCAAAAAAATTAATGAAGCAACTTAACTCCTTATTAATTAGATTCCTGTGGTTTCCAAATAAACAAGAATTAGTCATGCATGGCATTACAAAAACTGGGAAGAAGGTGGAATAGCATTTCCATGCTTAGAATTATATGCAGAGTCAATCATACTCAATGTCATAAGTCAATGTCTAAATTATAAATACACTTCTAATTGGAAACATTTACATAAAACAATATTAGTAGACAACAACAAGGAAATAAAAAGCAATGATATGTTTTCTGAAACAGAAAAAGTTTCTATGGTCATAAAAAACTTTTATTATAATGCAAATAAAAAAGAAAACCTCTCCACTTGTTGATTATATAGTCAAGAACTTTAAACAAATAATGACAAAGACTACAACATGAGAGATCTTTTATTTTTAATGTTTCCTATAGCATTTACAAATAAATGTTTGGAATCTTACAATATTAAAAAAATAGGATAAATGAAAGAAAAATGGTTTAATATTTTGGTATAATTTTATTGATTCTACTTATATTCAGGAGGCTAATTCCCTTATAGCAAGATATAACATAAATCAAAACAATTGGCTAAACATACAAACCTTTAGAGAATACATTGCAAATGAATTCAAAATAAATCAAATAGTGAAATCCACACCTAGACCTAAAATTGTATCACTTTTTTGTGAAATGAATACAATGTGCAATAATGAAGGGTTCTCAGTATCAAGGCTATATAGGACACTACGAATGGACATACAACCCCCTAATGAATGTCTATGGAATTACGCAGAAAAGGTTAATAAATTTAGATTTTCAGAAAAGGAGAAAATAATAATACTCATCAGTCAATAATGTTATATCATCTCCCTTTTGGAAAATCTACACATGGAAATTCATTCACAAAAAAATTTTTACCCCTCATAAAGTGGCAATAATGTCAGGAAGCACAATCTCTAAATGCTGGAAATGTAAAGAAACTCTTTGTGCAGACTGGGCACATATGTTTATAGAATGTAAAACTGTAATCCCTTTTTGGCAGGAATTTAAATATTTTATAAAAGCGTTGTGGTCGGATAAATGTGAAGTGTCTAACTCACTGTTACTATTTAATGCTCTGATGCCAGGGTACATTCCAAATACACAAGTACACCTCCTTTGGTCCCTTCTTGCCATAGCAAGAAAAAACATTACATCAAACTGGAAGAGTAAAAAAAATATTTCATTTGTGGAATTTATATCAATGGCCAAAATTATGTAATAGAGAATTGTTGACTATACCTTCAAGAACTTCAAGAATGACACATAAACAACTGGCTTGGTTAAAACTTAAAAAACTGTTAGATAAAATGTGAATGCAATGACAAAAGCATATATGTTATGGAGGGTCTACTTCATTTGCCCTAACTTTCATTTGCCCGAGACCAAATGACTGAAATTTCATTTGACCGACACTTCATTTGACAGACAAGTATTATTGGCAAGAAAATGGGATATGCCCCCTTCCTCACTGCAGTGCAACCCTGGAGTTAGAATATATAGTTAGGGGGAGTGTGGGGGGCACAGCCCCCCACAATGGGGGGTGTGGGGGGTGAAGCCCCCCACTTACTTTTGTGTTACTAAGCAATATTAAAGAAAAACTAAACATTATAATATGAAATTAAGTGCCCCCCACACCACCCCTAAGTATATATTCTAACTCCAGGGTCGCACTGCAGTGGGGAAGGGGGCATATCCCATTTTCTTGCCAATAATACTTGTCGGTCAAATGAAGTGTCGGTCAAATGGGGTCGGGCAAATGGGTGTTGGGCAAATGAAAGTTCGGGCAAATAAAGTAGACCCGTTATGGAACCTATATATAGCTAGACTTATTTTCATTGTTCAATACTTTTGTCACATTGTGTTTATAAAAGTCAATAAAATGATGTGGAAAAAAAAATAAATGCCCTCCAGTAGCAAGGCTGTACCTGAGGCCAGTCCTCAAAAAGTAAGATGTAGCTTTTGAGATTGTTCATGTAATTTTATAATTCCACAAGCTAGGACTTCTGACAGAAGAAAATTGCATTGAAAAATAAAGAAATAAAGTATAATGTTATGTAAGTTGGCACAAACAGTTAGCATTTTGGCAGAGGTAGCAGAGTCATATGATAGACACCTCCAGATGCATCAAGACAGCAGATTCATGATTTGAGCAGCTAAAAAACACACACTATGATATTTCAAGTTTGTTCATGGGCTGTGCTGTAACCTTGTTCTGTGGGGTTGTGCAGGTTTCTCAAAGGAGTCATGAGCCAGAGTTCTAGTGCATATCATGCATCGCCCATTAGATGTCCCTGCGAGAAATCCCTTGAAAATCTTTGGTACAGGTCACAGGTGTGCTCTATGTGGGAGCTGTTAAAATTGCCAGGGTGACCTGCACATACATTATAGATGATACCTTGTGCATTACAGACCACCTAACAGTTGATGAAATGATAGTCTTTTCTGTTCATATACCTCCTTTCCAGTTCAACATGTGGGACTTTTATTTCAATGTGGGTGCAGTCTATGTCTCCCAGTACTTAAGGGAAATGGCAATGGAAATTTTGCTTGTTGGAAGCTCTCTCCTCTAGGGTATGTGGAAACCAGATATGCTCCCCCACATGCTGAAGCCTTTCAGTAAAGAACTGGTGGAGTATTATTGAGACAGATGCCCCTGGTGTGCCCTCTGTAGGTCACTGAAAATTTCCTAAAGCTGGTGTATGTAAACCTACACGCACCTTAGTTTCTACTAGAATGGGTTCTCCTTAATTCCCAGAGGACTTCAGGTGAGGATGGCAGATATCCACAAACTTCTGTATGGTATCCCTGTCTACCCTATAACTTTTTTGTATTTAATTTTCATTTAATCTGTGGTAGGTCAAATGTGGTCTGAACATCCTACGCCTTCTAGAGTACAGTCCCGCAGCTTCAGCATGTTGTATGACAGCCTGTTGCAGGTACAGGTTTATAATGGCTGTGGCAACCCCCTAACATATTTTAAAGCTCTACTGTGTCTGTATTCCAGCATGTGTTGGAATTCAGATCTAAAGTGAGCACTGAGTATTGCACTTATTTTTTTATGTTTCTGATTTGCTCCACCATGATTTTTTGGACCATTGGCATGCAGCACAGCTGATTATACAGCCATTATCATATTTGGCTGTTCATCCTTGTTTTGCAGCTGCCAGTGACATGTACTGCAGTTTCCTGATTTGCAAATTCCTTGCTTGACACTGCTTATTAAGCCAAACATTTTGAGCAAGTGTTCATTAATCTTGATCATAGTCTTACAGTGCCTAGAAAGATGTCACAAGCCCTTCAAGGCCTAATGAATCATCCAGCATGGGTTTATATCACATTATCGAACTTCCAAAATATCGAACACCATAAGCTTAAACTTGGAAGTTTGAAATGCAATATCATTGAAAGCACAGAACAGCAAATTTTTTCCCAGGGAAAAAAATTGCTGTTCCGAGAAACACACACACAACATAATCACACCAAAAACTGTGTCTAATGGGGGGGATTCACCCCCCTCCACACCCCAACGTGGGAGGCTGTGCCCCCCACACCACCCTACTTAAATATAACAACTCCGAGATTGCACCACAGTGGAGGACATAGTAAAGCTGTGGAATGGCCCACCGAATTCTTGCCCTGGGTAAGGATTCGATGTTCTGCGGCTTCGATATTGTCAGCATTCGAGGTTTCGGGTTCGATGAAATGCTGTTCAATGTTGTGCAGTTTCACGGTTATAATATAAACCCGTCCAGCACAATTTAATATTGAAGACTAATGCCACTGATAGTCAAACCTTTCATACTCCTCAGTACCCATGTCTCCCCGGTACTGAATATGAACACAAACAATGAGATATACACTAGAAGTTCTGATACTTTTCCATTATCGGGGCAACAGTTCTAACGTGCTAGCTCAGCTGTTAGCCCTAAAGTGTTTTTTTTTTCAAAATGAGATTAATGTGCTGCAGGGTTTATCTGGTTTGACAGAAGCAACTTGACATCTGCCGCAATTTGTAACGGATATCCATGGTAAATAGTACAGAATCATAATAATTCATTACAAAAATTATTATATAATTAAAAATATCACATTTTAATCATCCTACGAGCTTTCTAGATGACATTGGCAGTAAGCTGTTAGTGTGTGTTCCACATTTTGCCCATTTGTTCCACATTATGAAAGGTAATGTTCCTCATTTTGGAGATGGAAGGTTAAGAGCTATGTCATACCCTCAAGCACTGCATGGAATAACTGTAAGTTTCAAATCCTGTCTAAATAATAATATAATTCTAGCAAAGTTGAATGCTATAAAACCAAAGTTAGTAATGCAAAAAAAAATATTCCACATGTCGGTTATTCATCATTAGTGCATAACAGGTAATAGAGGCAGAAAAGAGAACTTTTGTCTGTAACAGGTTTATATAAATATACTGATGAGTGTATCCACCTATCATAAACAATGCTTTATTTACATGATTTAGCAGTGTTATTCAGTTTACCAGCCAAACAGCAGCCTTGTTATTAATGACGTGTATACCATAATGCTACTATAGTTTTAGGTCTGTGGTCAGGTACTTAGTTTCTAAAACTTTATTAAATCATTTGAACTGGGGTTTAACGGAACTGGTAATTCTATTGGAATAGGCCACACTCCAACTAGGGCTCATTTCCCCCTTCTAAAATGGAGCTGTCAGTGGGTTTTAGTTGTTTGAAGTGTTTGCCATTGAACTTTGCTACATTGCAGTGTTTCCCCCTTAATTCGAATGGAGATGGACCTGAAAAGGTGTGCATCTTCACACACACACACACACACACACACACACACACACACACACACACACACACACACACACACACACACACACACGCACACAATTCCCTAGTGTATTTCTTGGAGGTTTAAATTAAATGAATGAGACCCCTTAAACGCTAACACCACTTACAAGGTAATGAAGTATCTACATGTATTTGTACAAACCTAGACAGGCACAAACGGCAATGACGACTGATACAACAAACCTAGACAGGCAAAAACTGCAACATTTTTTTTCTTTATCATCCGTCATTGCTAATGACAGATGATAAAGAAAAAAATTTCATTTCTAACAAAAAGTAATGATTTCAGCGGACCTTTTACTCTCTCCTAATAAAACATTCCAAGCCCTCATTAGAACTGTTGACCCGATAACGGAAAAGTACCAAAGTTCCATTGGTCTAGAACCTCCTTTTAAAAACTGCTTCAGCTCATTTTCACCACCATGACTCTTGAATGCAGGCATAGATTTCAGTTATCATCCTTAAATTTTCTTCATGGATGTGAAAGCTTTCTGTCTAAGAAGCATTGGGGAGTAAAAATCATGATGATTAATGGCTCCAAGCAATAACCGTAACCAGGAGAGAAGACTCAGGTTCTGTGTACGAGATAAAATGTTGACATTAGTTGTTCTGTAGCTGTACTTTCTCTCCATCATTAGGTCATGCCTGCTTTTTTTGTCATTTGGACCTGATGAAAGCCATTTTAAATGTGTGCACAGGGCAGACATAATGACTTGTGGTAGCAGGTAAATATTTGAGACAGGAGAAGAATAAGATATGCAAAGGCAAAAGTGTACTGCATTAGGATGATGGCAAATTTAGCATAAAAATGAAAGCTGAAATTCCATCCATTTTTGTAAACTGTATATAAATATAAAAACAACTATTAGAAATAGCACATCAATAGTAAGTAGCACATAATTCTTCACACTTCCAATAGGAATGTGGGATACTGCTCAGAAACGGATTCACTTTAGAAGCTCGGAATACTGAAATATCGAAATTCAGTATTTCAAGCCCATAAAGTGGAATCCTGAAAAGAGCGAAACCTCAGAAGTGCAAAATTCAAAACCTCACATACTGGAGGTTTTGAATTAGCATTTCTGGTGTTTCGCTGTGGTTATGGATTCAGGTAAGTGTTGATGTGTTAAGGGTTTTGGGTTGGGGCTGTAGTGTGTGTTAGTGTGTTTTGTTGCTGTGATGTGTGTGTGTGTGTGTGTGTGTGTGTGTGTGTGTGTGTGTGTGTGAGGAGAATGTAGCTTGTGTGGTGGTGTTTTGTGTGTTTTTTGCATGTAGTGTGACCTCAAAGTTAGAATATTTAAGTACGGGGGGTGTGGGTGGCGCAGTCCCCCTCATGGGGGGGCCTGCTTTTATGTAGTACAGAGCTTGTGTGTGTGTGGGGAGGAAGGTGTGTGCTTGTGGACAGCAAAAGCACTAATTCAAAATCTGCGGTATGCAAGATTTTGAATTTCCCACTTCTGAGTTTTCGTTCTTGTTAGGTTTCAACTTTAAAGCACAGCCACCCAACCTATTATGTAAAGAGGTATATTTGGATAGGAGACACACATTAGATAGATATTAGAGCAGGCACCCCCCTGGCAACAACAAAGGCCTGTAAACACATCAACAGTGACATCATTAGTATATGGCTGTGAAGAGAACAAGAAATTTTGACCAATAATATGACCAATAATCCGATTTTACAACACATTAGTAATTAGTAATATCAAGACAAGAGTAGAGAAAGATATATATGTTTTAGACAAGCATTTAACAACATAATACAAGACATACTTCAGCAGTTTAGATTATACCAATGATCCAGAGGGGATGACATACAAGAACAGCATTAAGCTGAATCCAAGTGGAGTAGGATAGTAGATCCATAGACCCCCAGGTCTTAATGATGTCTTACCCATTAAACCTGTTTTTACAAAAAGGTGGGCCAGGTGGGCTTAAGGAATTGGATGATTGGAATTTTTAAATTTTAAAACTATTGTTTTTTTGTTATATGTCTTATGAAGGATGATTCTGAGGCGCTTACTTTTTTAAGGGTGATCAAACAAAGAATATTTCAGCGGTGACCTGTACTTTGTTTTTCGTAGGTTTCAACTTTATAGCCTCAAAATACTGAATTTTGACATTTAAGTATTTTGAGGATATAAAGTGAACCCCTCAGAAACACATATCTAAAAAAAGAGTGATAAGAATGATGAAAAAGTATAAGCACATTAGCAAAGAGAGTGCCAAATGTAGACTTTAATGAATGGTATTGCTATAATTTTCCACAAGAGATCATTTATTTTTGCTTCTGAAAAAGAGTGATGTAAGATGTGTGTTTTCTTTCTTTAAATTATTGATGCCACTAGTATGTTGGTCATTTAGTGTGGGTTTCTGTGTATTAGATAGCTTCAAAAATCTAATGTGATGAGGCAAGATTCAGATTTTGTGTGGAGGGGTAAATCAAGCTCTGAAAACAGCGACACATCTTAAAGTAGTGCAACATGTAGCACACTGACCTTTGGTGCAGAAGGTTGTGGGTTCGGTTCTCACACCAGGTCTCTGGACTGCTTTTTGAGTACTGTCACTTTAGTGCAGCATAAGGGGAGGAGGTATGACTGCTGTACTTCAGAATGTACCATCCTTCAGATGATAGATTAAACCAAGGTCTCCTTGGCCTATGTTGGTGGTAGCTCTGGTGGTTGCAAAGGATCCTACAGCACTTATTGAAAATAGTAGTGGGGGCTCTTTTTTGAATATAACAGCTTATATACAGTATTTACATTGTTTGTAATATATACATTATTTACAATTATATCTTATTTTACAATATCCTATAACTTCATATATTTCCAATATTTCAATTATTTCCCTACGCTCTTTTTTCCACAACCAAAAATGTTTCTTTTTCAGAATTTCTGCTAAAATACCCATTTTCTATTATACTTTATCTCATTCAATCTTTCATTCCATATGACTCATAAAATATAAAACAATTTTTTATCAATTTTTTTACTTCCTTTGTTCTTTTGTTACCCTAATATCCATATTCTATCATGTTCATATTTATGTCTTTTACAATTTTGAATCATTCAATACATTCATTTCATAGGATTTTATCCACAATTTTCTCACTCTCATACATTTAAGAAAACATGTTCAGTCATCTCAATCTCTCCACATATTTAACAGGCAGTTCGTTGTTTGTCTTTCAGATTTTTCCTGGTTAGGGGTCGCCACAGTGGAAATCCGGTCCGCTAATGATTGGCAGTAGATTTTCACGAACGCCGAGGTGCCAGCTCGATGCCCAGCCTTCAGCGAAGGCACGTTTGAAAGACATGCATAAATGGGCGTTAACAGGCAGTTTACTTCTCATTAATCTTGGCATAAAATCTTTACATTCATACTTTTGTTGTTCCATCTAAGTCTTATTTTAATTGCATTTCTTTTTTCATTGTCTAAGTTTTTCCATGGATAAATATAATAACATTCCCTCATTACATTTTCATACGATTCTTTTCTCTTTTTTTCCACGCTCCCTGTTTTCAATTTCCATAATAGTATTTTATTTTGATATTCTTTAATCTCATTATTGACATTATGCTTCCTTTTCCCACATCTTAAACTTTCCCAAACATCTTTATATTTAATTTTTATGATATAATTTACTACGTTCCTGTTTTCTTCTTTCGATCCCTTCAACACTTTATACAGAGTCAAGGAAACTGCACGCACAGTGGGAATTATTAGTCCTAATCCTCCTTCTGCTTGCACATACAAAATTCCTTACATGGTTTAGTCTTGATCCACATATGAATGAAAATATAATCAATAGCAGTTCCTTTTCATATTTAGATGGGATCATATATACACTTGCCAAAGAGGCAATCTTGCCTAACAGAACAGAGTTTATTAAATAAACCTTTTTATTATATGATAATCTATATGACCTCCGAAGTATAAATATTTCTCTCATCTTTTGTATCAGTCTCTCCCATTGTGTTTCCTTCTTCATATTAACCCCAAACATTATTCCTAGAATATCTACCTCTTCATCATTAAAGTGAATAGCTTCTAACTCTCCCAATAATCCAATCCCTTTACCTTTATCCTTGTTGATGCTTAGACCAAGCATATTTAAGTACTTATTTAATTTTCTAATTCCTTGTTTTATCCATTTCTTCTTTTTATTAATTAATACTATATTGTCTGCATAAATAAGAAGAACTGGGACATAAATCCCCTCTATTATCTCATACTTTGCTGTTTTCAGTTGACTATTCATTGCATTTACAATTACATTCATAACTAGTGCAAATAATATGCTGTTTGCTGGACAACTCTGTCTTATCCCACACTCTGTTATTATTTCTTTACTTAGCTATCTATTTAATAGGTTCATAGGTTCATAGGTTCATACTAGGCTATCTGCCATAGGGCATTTATAAGCCTAGCCAGAGTGTGTTTGACTTTCGCCACCCATTTTAAATTAATTTTGCTATGCCCTTTTTCGAGGTTAGTATACTGTGTCTCTGTCTAACAGTGACACAGAAGTGATACCCGGGGTAAACCTACGATCTCCCATCCACTCATCAAGATTCCTCTTGAAGAGAGTCAACGAGGGACTCTACCTAACCTGGACTGGGATTTTATTCCAGAGTGAAGGGAGCCTCTGGGTTAAGAATCTGTCCCTCCAGCATGTCCTATTTATTTCAGTGCTGAGGTTCAAGTCTCCGTAGCTTGATGGGATTTGGATTTTCTGAGGTGCAGCATGTCCATTAATTCGGGTTGGACATGGCTTTGTTTCTTTAACCGGGCAACATATGGCATCTGTTTGAGCCCTTTGATCCTCTTGGTGATGTACTTTTGGGGTCTTTCCAGTTGCTGCAGGTGTCTGGTAAGGTACATCCCAAAGGGCATTGTACTCAATTATGGGCCTGGTGAGGGATGAGTTGACCTCCCCTGATCTAGATGTGAATCCCTTCATGATTAGGTGGGCTATATAAAATGTTCTTCTAACCACTTTGGCCACATGGCTGTCAAATGAGAATCAACTTAATTACTTCTTCTGTACTTAATGGATTACCACCTATGTGGTAATTGTTTTTGCCAAAGGGATGACTATACACTTTTTGGTCTTTAGCTTGAGGCCATGGCTCTGGCACCAGTTGTCTGTTTCTATGAGGCCCTTTTGGAGGATGCTTGAGTTTGCAGTCATCTGTGAAGTTGGTCAGCCACAGTCCTTCCATGTTGGCCTGTACGAAATATATACCGAACAAGAGAGGTCCCAGGACTGAGCCTTGTGGGATGCCACTTGTAACTGGTTTGGAGTCTGACATGGCTCCAGCAATTCTAACCATGTGGGTTCTGTCCTTGAGCCAGTTTGCAACCCATCTAGTGACATAGGGGTTTATATTTAAGCTGGTGAGCTTATCTATAATGCCCGAGTGGAGTATTGTATCAAAGGCTTTTGCGACGTCCAGGTAGGCTGTGTTGACCACCTTCCCCTCGTCAATGGCCTTGGTGACTACTTCAAAGAAAGCACCAAGTTTAAGAGGCAGGATCTGCCCTTAACAAAGCCAAACTGGGTAGGATCCAGTGTCTGTAGGTCCCCAATATCTTTATTTATGAGGTCCATGATGATCCTTTCCATAGCTTTGCAGACCAAGCTAGTCAGGCTTATGGGGCGATAGTTTCCAGGATCCGTTGAGGCACCACCTTTGTGGAGAGGGACCACTGTTGCTGTACGCCACTCTTTGGTAGTAAGGCTCAGATTGAACAGTAGTTTTATGTTTGGGTTTAGCTCTTCCTGGAGTTCATGTAGGACACAGCCCGGGACACCATCTGGTCCTACTGATGCTGTGTTTTGCTTTGGAACCTGAGCATCTGAGATGTCAGGGGGACAGCACTCTGCTGGGATAGATATTTGCCCTTTTGGTGGGGAGGGGGTGGGAGAAGTTTGCACTGAACCTGTCAGCTAGGATGTTGGCAATGTCTGTGGGTTCGGTGTATTTTTTGTCATTTTGGACTAATTCTGAGCATATCTGGGAATTCCCACCCAGGTTCCTAACATAACTAAAGAAAGCCTTGTGATTATCCTTAGTGTCCTGTGCAATTTTTCTCTCGAAGCTGGCCTTAAACGATTTTATGAGTGCCCGTAGTTTTTTACTAATACTGATCAGAGATGCCTTCCCTTTTTGGGATTTTGCTCTATCATGTAGTAGCTTCCTCCTTCTATTGTATAGTTTGTTTATGGCTGGGGTCCACCAGACAGGACGTCTGCCTTTGGAGGATTGGGTCTTGGTTTTATTTGGGATTGCAAGATCCATGCATTCCTGAAGGTGTTCATAGAATGCATTTATAAAGGATTCTGCAGTCTGGGCCGTATTTTCCACAGGCCCGGGGCTTTGAAGGATTCCACCTCGGTTTTGAGGAGTGTAAAATTTGCTTTAGAGAAGTTTTTCACTGTGGTTTTCTGGGCAGGGGGTGGGGTCGGGATGTGAATATCCAGTGAGATTAGTTTATGGTCTGATCTTACCAGTGAGGGATACACTTCTGGTCTGGAGCATAGAATCCCCATGTTGGTGATGATCAGGTCCAGTATGTTTTCCCCTCTTGTGGGAGTGGTAACAAGTTGTTCCATAGCATTTGAGTTTATAAATTGTAGGAACCTTTGGGCTAGGGTGTTGGAGCTAGAGTACTGCTCCCAGTCTATGTTTGGGTAGTTGAAGTCGCCCAATATAATGGTGTTTGGAGAGACCTTCATATTTTCTAGTGTTCTCAGGAAGGCTGAGTGGGGTTCCTGGGTTTGGGAGGGTGGTTTGTAGCAGGCTATAAACTGGAAGGCAGTTTTACCCACTGTTAGTTGCACATGGATAGTCTCTGATGCTTCGTGCTGTGCCACCAACCTGGAGGTGTGGGTATCTTTGACAAATATTGATACTCCCCCTCCTTTTGTGGTTCGGTCCAAGTTTTGGGGCCGAAAAGCATGGTATAAGGTATAACCTGGTAGTGCTGGGTTGCTCTCGGGAGCCTTGAACCAGGTTTCTGTTGCTGCACAGATATCGATGTTCTCCATGCTAAGGAGAGTTGCATCTTGAGGTTTAGACTTCTGGCATTGAGTAGCATTAGTCTTAGTTTCTTATCCCTTGTGATACCTATGGAGGTGGGTTTGTCTTTTGAGCCTTGCCTAAAAAGGCACACTGGGGGTAAAGAGCCTTTGCCAATATCCGAAAGCTCAGGGGTGACAGGTGCAAGCCATCCCTAGCGAAGCATCATGGCTTGTCGAGTATGTCATTCCACGCTGACAGGCATTGGATCCCCTTTGAATGACACCAATACTTAAGCCAATTGTTGAAATTGATCATCTTGTCTTCATATTGTGGCATCATTCTTGGTGAGGGTAAGATGCTACTCAAGGTCAGAGTCATACCGGCCTGGGCTACATGCTCAGAGAGCTCCTCTATGTCTCTTTTCATGTAGTCCAGGGTGGTACGTCTCAGGTCATTCACACCAGCATGGACAATGACTGAGTCATATTTGTACTTGCCTTGGAGTGACCTGAGTGCTTGTGTTATGTGGTAGATCCTAGCGCCCGACAGGCAGCTCACCGTGACCTTCTCCTTGTTAAGCCTGGTGAGCAGGACGTCAGTGTGCCTGACAATAGTCACCTATTACAAGTGTATCAGGTGTGTTGTTTAGCCTTAAGGGCTGTGACTGTTCAGCACACTGGCTTTGTGAGCTTTGTGTTGTATGTGTTTTGTTTTGGGGTAGTGGTTGCTTGGCTGTCTGCTTTGGAGGTCTCTGCTGCTTAGGAAGATTTTTATTTAGAGCCTCCGAGTATGTTTTTGTGTGTTTATGTGTTTGGTTTGCTGTCGTGCTAGGTCTATGTGAGATTATTTCAATAATATTTTTCTCATATACTGATCTTATAACTTTTGTTATTTTGTTGCTTTCTTTATAATCTCATAATATTCTTTATAGTTCCTCATATTGTATTCTATCAAATGCTTACATCTTCAACCAATACTTAGTTTCCACTTTTTATTTATAATATTGTACATTACCAGTCTTAACATCCATAATAAATCTTGACTTCCTTTCCCTTTTTTCCCAAAAATCATAAGTTCCATCAGTCTATCCATACCTTTTCTTAATTTTTCCCTGTTACTCTCATAGATATTTTATAATCTGTATTGTTGAATACTATTGCTCTCCAGTTCCTAATGTCTTCCTTCTCCCCCTTCTTCCATATGAATTTCAGGGCCCCTATACATATCTTTTTTCATTTATCCCTTTTTCTAACCATTCATTCAAAACCTCTACAAAATATATTTTTGCCAGTTTTTTTTATATTATAGTACAAATGATACTCAGGTCCATCTAATCCTGCAGCCTTCTCCATAACTAATTCCTGTTTTTATTAGTTTAAGGCAGCGCTCCCTATCAGGAATACCAGCAGCCATAGTCTCCCACTCATTATCCTCTATACCATCCATTAATCTAACCTCTAACTCTCCCCCTGGCTTTCTATTGTTTCCTCTCCTTTCCCTACAACTCTCTCAATCTCCCCCTGTGACATCACTATTGATGTTACAAGGAGTAACCACTAGAGGACAGTATAACATCGCAACCTACCGGTTACTTTGTTCTTACAAAACAGGTCCTCAAACCTAAGTTGTTTTATTCCTGCCTCTAGTACCATCTTTACTCACCCCTTGTCTCTCTGAATTTATTCTTATCTTTCTTCCCTTCTCACCACTTGTAAGCCTTTGACCTCCTCGTATACCTTACTATGAACTTACCTTTGAAATCTCTGATTGTTTTCCTCACTACCTGCCTTCTTACTTCACTACTTGGCTCTACCCACTCCGTTTGCCCTGTGGGCTCACTCCGCTCCCCTACCCTACCCCCAAATTCCACCCACCCCACATCAACTACACTTATACCTGTCCAGTCCCTCCCACAATCAACTTACATCCAATCAACATCCTTCCCACCCTCTGCATTTCCTGTTACCAATCACACACTTACTACCCTCATATATTTAATTACATCACTCCTATTCATTCCTGTCAATTAACCAAGGCCAATTACTATGAATATCTTCCTCCAGCAAATGACCCTACTACTCCTCCTAGCATTTACCTACCTCATCACTTGTTACAACTACTCAATACATAACAACTCTTCCCTCACCCATAAATCCACATCCATTATCTCTCCCATCCCTTCTACATACAAGCCCCACCCTATTCAACACCACTGACACTACTTATACCCTTCTTAAACCCATCAACACCTACCCCAAATCTGTTATTACCCACAAATACATAATAATACTGCAAAAGATAGTGAAAATACTGCAAAAAAAAAAACCAATGTGAATTATTAAATGATGGCGATATCCACCCTAACCCAGGTCCTTATGATACAAATCCTCCTACTAATACACAACCTCCCAAACTAACCCAAATCAATAACAGACCAGCAAATAGTCTACTCCTCCTAAATCTAAATATCAGGAGCATCAATAAAAAGATACATGAGCATCATACTCTAATCTCACAATATCTCCCAGATATAATTAGTTTAACAGAAACATGGCTAAAAACAATTACCAAGGATACAGAGATCCTACCACCTGGATACAGTATCCTTTGGCAAGATAGACTAAAGAAGAAAGGTGGAGGCATTGCTCTACTTTATAAAAATACACTATCCATAGCTAAAACTGTGTTGACTTTACCCCCCTTGGACAAGGCAGACATACTCTTAACCAAGCTCAAAATAGCTAACAACAAAACTATCAACTTAATAACAGGTTATATCCCCCCAGGCAATAATATCCCCATCATGGAAAATTTACTACAATGGCTATCACAAACCTTGCCACAAGAAACTATTCTATGAGGGGACTTTATTATTGACTGGCTCACATGCTCTTCCCAGGCTCCCACTAATCATATCAACCTACTTACCTTCTCTCAACTGAACCCACTAGAGTCGACAAAAATAGTAAAAGAGAAACACTTTTAGACTGGATTTTACTAAAAAAAATACCTTGCTCATATTTAGCAGGTACCCTTCCTGACTCACTAAGCGACCATCAAACTACCTTCCTACTCAAATATAACTCCCACCACCCCAAACCCCCATACTCCAAACAATAAGAAACAAAAAACACTTCAACTTACCAAACTTTTTACAAGATCTAAAGCTCTATAACTGGCCACAACTGTGTTATCTACCCCTAGATGAAGCTATCAAACACTGTAACGCTACCTTCCTAGAGATACTAAATAGGCATGCCCCTGCAAGAACTACCAGAGTAAAATCCAAAACAGTTCCATGGTTAACAAGGGAAACAAGGCAAAAAATAAAAGAAAGGAATAGAGCCTGGACAGCCTGGAGGTCCAACAAAAACCCAGGAACACAACAAGCATACCAACAGATAAGAAATCTAACTAAGAAACTAGTAATGCAAGATAAAAGAAATTACTTTATAACCCATCAAACCCAGCACTCGAACAATCCAAAACAATTCTGGGCAGGCTTAAACAGGTTACTACACCCTGGAAAAATGACTACCCCCACCCCCAACAACAGGCTTAACAAAAGAAAACATAGCTGAATCATTTAACTCATTGTTTACTGAGACTGTACTTGCACTTGCCCAAAACCAAACCTATACAGATACTACAAGTGTCCCCCCCAAATCTAACAATGGCCCCACATTTAAGCTACAACCCACCTCAACCACCTATATAAGAAAACTACTATCCCAACTAAAACCAACAACATTAGGAGCAGATTCCCTCCCCAATGAATTCTTAAAACTAGCAGCAAATGAAATAGCTAAACCTGTCTCAATCTTAATAAACCAATCCATCTCAGAAGGTTTAGTACCCTTGATCTGGAAAACTGCCTATATCATACCCCTACACAAAGGGGGAAATTCTTATGACATATCTAACTACAGACCAATAGCAATATTATCCCCACTTGCTAAAATATTAGAAAAATGTATTCACCATCAATTAATGACACATCTTATTGATCAAGAGCTAATATCTCATACACAGCATGGGTTTCAGCCAGGACATAGCACAACCACCACCCTGCTAGCATTCATTGATAGCATTAATCACAACAGGAATAATGGTAAGCTTTCTTCAGCCCTCTTTCTAGACCTATCAAAGGCATTTGATATGTATGGCTAAGCATGAAAAACTAATCTCCTATCTTGTATACCTAGGCTTAGGTAACTTATCAGTCTCCTGGTTTAAAAACTACCTCAACAATAGACAACAGGCAGTACTATGGAATAATAACTTGTCTCAACTCTTACCTGTAACACTCGGAGTACCTCAGGGATCTATACTTGCTGTTCTCAATTTTTACAAATAATATCCACTCACTTGCAAAAAGTTCAAGCCTTATACAATACGCAGATGATTCAACTATAATATGTAGCGCCCCTACTTTACCAGACCTCCACAAGACCCAGGATAACTTTCACTCAGTGGAAACATGGCTCACTGAGAATGGCTTGATACTCAACCCCAAAAAAAACAAGTTCCTGCTATTTCATCCCTCAACTACAACTGCCCCCACCTGCACCTTTACTATCCACTCTAATAATGGTACCCCCATATCACCTGAAGCCCAGACAAAACTACTAGGTATTACTATTGACAACAAGCTCAAATTTGATGTACACATTAATCTGGCCATTAAAAATACTAACAAAAAGCTAGGTAGCCTCTACAAACATAAAGCATTCCTGATCCATAATGCTAGAACTACAATTGCACATACACACCTTCTCTCAACACTACGGTATGCCTCACCCATCTTGATTAACTTATCCAAAACAGAAATCAATAAAATGACAACCTGCTGTAATCAGATAGCCAAATTTGCCAACAACAGCTCCTACAGAACACATCACTGCCTAAACCTAAAGCAACTGGGCTGGCTTGAACTACCTAACTTACTTATTCATAGTCAGCTGGTTACTACTCACAAGCTACTCTATCAACAAAATATATCACCTTCACTGGCTAACATTGTCCAACAGTATTCCTGTCCTAGGCAACTCCGCTCAACTGACAAATTACAGTTAGCTGTTACTAGATCCAACAACCATGCTGGTGACTCCCTTTACTCTTCTTATGTGGCCAAAATCTGGAACTCCCTGCCTACATCCATATCCCTGATAACCTCCCTACCTACATTTAAAAAAGCTGCCTACAACTACCTCAGCAACAAATGGCTATGTTCCTGTTCAAATCCAGACTAATACGTGATCCACTCCAGTACTGTTGTCACTATTGTCCTAAACTAGAGTCCTATCTGTTACCTGCATATAAATGTATACCACATCAGAGGTATGATGACATACATGTAACTGTGTTAGTATGAACAATGTAAAACTGTTTATTGACTATTGTAAACTGTATCTGTCTGTAGTTTATACCTATAAGTATCAATAACTAGATACCCTAATGGATCTAGATGAAATATGTACCCAAGTTTGTCTGTATGTTCTGTAAAATTGTCTCTTTGGAGCTTTTCTCCCGGGGCCTCCACTGAAAATGGACATGTATCCAGCTAGACTACATAACAAATGTAAAATAAAATAAAATAAAATAAATAAATATCCAAGTCTTTTAAAATTTCATCACCCTCTACTATATTTATATATGTTTCATAATCCTGTTCTCTTCTTTACTTAACTTATTTACTTCCCATATTTGCCTCTTTTATCTCTGTCTTCTTAAATGGATTTCATATATATATATAGCTCTATTACCTAAATATTTCTTTTGTCCAGTCACTTTTTCACCTTCATTGGTTTTCATTTATCTTACTACCTTCTCATTTTCTCTCACTATTTTACTCAAATGTGGAGTTCCTTCTTCTTTTTTTCCCTTGTAAAAATACTTTTGCTTATATAACATTTTCTTAATCTTCTCTTGATTCATTTCCCAGATTTTCTTCTCCTTGCCATAAAATGTGTATTATTTCTTAATATTTTTCTGAATACTGTTTGGCTTAACCTATATTTCGCTTTTCTTTATCTCTTTTCTTTGTTTGACATTATAGAAAACATTTTTATATTTTCCTTTAAAAGTTAACTGCCAATCAGTCAACGTTTTATAAAATATTCTCATTAATGCACGGTCTTCCCATAATCAATTTATTTCCTCTCATCTTCATTTAAATTTATTTATTTTACATTTGTTTACTGGGGAGGTTTGATTGGACAGAGCTGTCTGTTTTCAATGGACGCTTGGGGACAAAACCTCGTGAACAATCTTTTTCACTCAGTCTTTAACTACCTTTACCTATCCTTGTGTATTATTCCTTTTCTTTTACTTCTACTGATACAGCCACATGATCTGATAAACCTGTTTCCTTTGTTCCTCTTTTCATAATTTTCAAAGTATTAGATATTATGAAATTTATTTCTGTTTTAATCTCATTTCTTTTATACATCCAGTGTGTATTATCCCATATATATAACTTTTCACTTTTCATTATTTCATAACCTATTTTAACATCATTCCCTTCTTTACTTCTTTTTCTCAGATCACAATTAAATCTCCTACTAATATTAATTCTATATTTACTCCCACGTAATTTAAGATTTTTTGAACATTTTCTCCCTTCCTTTTTAGTAACATATGCATATATTGCAATAATTCTGTATATATCCTTCTTATATCTTATATCTGACACTGTTATTCTGCCTAATTCTACTAAAGTATAATCGAAGGCTTTAACTGTTTTATTACATAATACAGAAATCCCTAAACATGTATGTTTTCCTGTGTTCACTACATAATCTCAAAAATTTGAAATACCGAATGTCAAAATCTGAAGACCATATAGCCGAAACCCCTAAATACTGAAAGATCAGAAGCGCGAATTTTAAAATCCTGATGTACGGAGATATTGAAGTAGTGCTTCTGGTGTTGTGGTTTGTGGATGGATAGGTGGAATTCAGGTAAGTATGTGTAAGTGTGTTGGTTAGGGGCTTTAGTGTGTGTTAGTGTGTGTTGTGACTGTGATGTGTATGTGTGAGGGGCTGTAAAATGTGTGGGTATGAGTTTCCCTTGTGTGTCTGTGTGAACTCAGAGTTAATATATTTAAGTAGGGGGTGTGGGGGGTGCAGGGGCTTGCCCCCTTGATTATCTGTAGTGTAGGATGATATGTTTGATTGTGGGGGGACGTTGTGTGTATGTGTATGCGTGTGCTGTATGTGTGTTGTATATTCGGGATTTTGAATTTCGTGCTTCTGGTCTTTTGGTATTTAGGGGTTTCGGCGATATAGTCTTGAGATTTTGACATTCGGTATTTCAAAATTATGTAGTGAACCCGTTTTCCCATGTTACATACAATTTTCCCAGCCCATTAGTTTTCATTCTGGTTACTTTCATCCTCCATTAAGATTCTTGTACCCTGTAGGATAATTACATGCATGTCAAGTAGCATACAACATTCCCACACACCTAACATTCTTTTAACATTTTTATACTATTAACGTTTATTGATAGGACTCTCAAGTTCATCCAGATGTATTATATTTTATCTTATCCCTTGTCTTTCTTTTTATTTTCTTTTATTATCACATTTTTATATTTTCTTTTTCTATTTTTCACTCTTCTCCTATTGAATTTCTTTTAGCTCTTACTATTTCCCAATTACTATCTTCCTCTTCACTCGTTTCCACTATTAATTCCTCACCTTCATTATTCTCACTTTCTTTATACTTCATGTTTTTATTTCTTCTTGTATGATATTTTGTTTTTTATGTCTCTGCTTATCATTTTCTGCTATATCATGTGCATGTTCCTATGTCTGCTATTTTTGCTATCTTCCTCTTCACTCGTTTCCACTATTAATTCCTCACCTTCATTATTCTCACTTTCTTTATACTTCATGTTTTTATTTCTTCTTGTATGATATTTTGTTTTTTATGTCTCTGCTTAACATTTTCTGCTATATCATGTGCATGTTCCTATGTCTGCTCTTTTTGCTCAACATGTAGCTGTTCATTACAGTTAACTGAGTCATGTCCCACTTTCCTACATTTTTTACACATCAATTCACATTACATTTGTTTTGTGTCCCTCTTTTCCACAAAGAAAACATATTCTCTTATCACAATTGCTTATCAAATTATCACACTTTCCACAAAAAAAACTATTTTTTTGTTGTCCCTTATATCTTACATAATCTCCATTTCCTTCATCAGTTATTATACTTGGGATATGCACAATATTATCTTTTCCATATTCAAAATGATCCCACAATTCCACCCCAAGTCCATAAGCCTCTATCATCATACATTTTTGTAGTATCCGTCACATTTTTGAATACAGTTTTTAAACAGTCTTTTAATGATTCCGTATACACCTCTGTTTGAAATTGTATAGTAATTCTCTTTTTAGTCCCTCTATTAAAAGTCTATACCACATAAGAATTCCACAAACTACAGTCTTTCCTTTTTTCAAACATTTCTAAGAAATTTTCCATATATTGCCCAGTCTCAAATATAATGTCACCAAAAGTCTGTCTATTAAGGTGGATAAAGGCTCTTACCTCATTAAGTGATATTCCCAAGGCTGCAATAACTGTGTCCTATACCTTATAGCTTTTGAGTTCTTTTTCTTCCTAACTGCTGAGATGTACAGCAAACTTCTTTATGACCTCTCTTCTTCCCTTTCCCTGTCTTGTCTGTTTCTTGCCTTCTTTCAGTATCATCGCGCATGATTTTTTATCTTGTTTAACTTCTTTCACTTCCTGCTCCTGGATTTTATTTATTATGTCACCCCAAGATGCTGCCACTTCAATATCTGGTTCTCTCTGCATAGTCATTTCCTTAAAATAATTATCACACAACCCTCCCGATTGGAGGGTTGTAACAACACAGCCTTGTGCTGACTAAAGAGTTATGCTGGAATAGATCCTCTAAATCTTGCACACATCTTTCCAACTTCTTCAATAGCTTTTTAAAAGGCATGACTGCATTTTCTAATACTTCTGACTCATCATCTCTTACACATGCCTCCTTAACTTCCAACTCCTTCTCTAACATGATCAATGCATCTGCTAACTGACTATCAGCATTCAGTTTAACAACATCTCCTTCTGGGATCTCCATGCTTACTCTCACTAGCTTCCTGCTTCTCCAGGCCATCTTCATGTCTGGAAAAGAAGACAGGAAGTGCAGCTGTAAACAGTGTCCCTATATGAGAAAGAGTAGGGGAAGTTCCCTGGTGCACAGGCCAAAATTCCCCTAGTCACAATGAAGACCACCTTGTTCTCCCTTGAAAATAGGTTATTGGGACTAACCCAGTCAACAAAGTGTTAATAAATAAATAATGAAGTATAAATCAATAAATAAAATTGGTACATTATATGCAGGGGTGAATCAGGCCTAAAACTAGGATGGATATCACACACAAAGCCTGCAGAATGTTTCATTTTAACTGGTGAAGTGAATGACAGCTATGCCATTTGTCCAGTGGGTCTGGAGAGTTTGTTCTCTTGTCTGGATTTGCTAAAATAACTTAAATTGTAAGCTGTCACCATTTAAAGTCAGCAGACGTACTTATGCTTTGTCTACATGGCAGATTAGCATTATAATTGCAATTAAATTATTTATTTTACTAAAACAAATCATTTAGACGATAAGCAAATCAGAGGACTTAGAGACTACAGTGAGAGAAGAAATAACTTGAGAATACAAGAAGTTCCAAAAAGATGATGGGTGAGAAAATCATTTTTTTGGCAAAATGGCCAAAAATCTTAATCCCTCACATAGGTCTCTCATATATAATAGAAGGAGCCCAGAGGCCACTTTTGAAACCCCTGATAACCCAGAAGCTCTTCCAAGGTCATTAATCGTTACAGTTACTTTATATGTGGGCACATAACTAATAATAAAGACTGTTTCATCTATTCCTCAATCTAAGTAGGTAACAACAATAACAAATTTAACAATAACTTCAATCAAAGCAATAGGGAAAAATAAAAGCATTTTGTTATTTGTCCAAAGCATTAAACAAAAACAAAATTAAACATGTTTTGTATTCACCCAGATGTTAGTTTTCCCAAATGATAGTAAGATTTTTCATATGCTTAAAAAGCTATTTCATATAAATAAAACAACAAAATCTTTACTAAAAGCGAAGAAACTGAATGGTCTTATCATTGAGTAAAGAAAGTTGGAAAACTTTATTGATATTACAATTAAATCCAATGGTAAATACAATTCTGCAATTAAATCCAATGGTAAATAAAATTATGGAAAAATTAGTATCATTACATACTTATTTCAAAATAGGAGAAGTAATGGCATACATGTTTTGAATGTAATAATTCTTCTGAACCTAGTTATCTATTCATTATGCTTTTAATTGTTCTTTTGTGGAAGTAGTAGAATTTTAGCAAGAGTTAATTTTAATATATTGTGCTAAAGTTAATATGCTTAATATTATAAAACATGCGTATTTCTATAAGCACTATATTGTATCCTTATATGTACATGTACTTATGGAAATTTTATCTCAACTTGCATTCCCTTAATAGCTCAAATAAGGCTGGTTTCCCTATTTTACCTTGCTACCCCATGCCAAAATGGATTTTCTACCACTGGTGTCATTACAGGAATTGCCACCTACCTGCACCTGGGAACAGTTCAGCACTTTATCCTAGTAATTTATCTGTTCAAGGAAAGAGACGCCCATCATAGATGTTACATGCCTGGCCCTCAGCTGCTAATACGTAAAGGTCATAAATACAGTAATGAGCCTGAGGTGCATATATTCTAGGTTTTTCATTGCACTGAAATTTCCATAATCTACTAATTTTCAAATGGGAGAAAACTATGTTTTTCTGTCAACAGAATTTTGTGCTGCTGCTTTTGTCATCTGCTTTCATGTCTTCTTTTCCATCTTAGGTGTGTGAGCTTTTCTGTTATTAACTATTGTTATTCCAACTGAAGAACTGTATACCCCTTTTTAGGAGCTAAATCATCTTTACTACAGAATCAATACTTATCCTGTTATCTCTGAGAACTTTGTTGAAAATAACTTGTTGCAAGGAGATATGTATACTAAACATTGAGGTTCATAGGATCATAGGCATTGTTGATCAGTGAGGATCTTAAGAAGCCTAGCCTTACATTCCTCTGGCAATTTTTTAGCCCGTATATTTTATGTATGAATAACCTGGGGGCAGCAGAATAGCTATGTCAGGACATTTAGTTGTTGCCCCTATCCATGAGAGACATGGCTGCTAATCCAGGGGTACCCAACCAGTTGCCCAAGTTTTGTTTAATAGAGTAAAGGAAGTTCTTTGCTTTATGTGGAGTGGAAGATGGTTCCATAAAGTGGTATTCTCTGTGAAAGATACTTGTCTCTTCAGCATTTCCCATTTATGTTGAAAAAGAGACTGGGATCCCTTGAACTGCTGTTCACACTCTTATTGGATTTATGAATGAATAATAGACCTGACAGTATAGGGTCAGATAAGGCTCTGTATGTGAGGCAAAGGTTACCTCTTAGTAGCCTGTATGATAGTGAGAAGAGGGCAAGGCCTTGAGATGGTCTGCATAGTTTTTATTATTTAGGCCCTTCATTTTTTAGTGAGAAAGTGCTGGGATCATTCCAGTTGTGACAAGTATTTGGACAGGTACATATTGAAAGGGGCATTACACTCAATGATTTGCCTAATAAGCACTAAATAAAGTGAAACAATTATATCTCTGGACCTGGATGCCATACATTTAGATATAAACTGTGTGATCAAAAAGGATATGTTTGTAATAGGGATATATGATGATCGACATGACATAGGATCCCAGATTCCTGACCATGGGATCAACTTTCAGGGGGATGTTGTCAATGATATAGTTTCAAGGGAGGTACTACTTGCCAGAAGATACTATTATACAGTTGATATAAAAAGTATACACACCCCTGTTAAAATGCCAGGTTTTTGTGATACAAAAGAATGAGACCACAATAAATCATTTCAAAACTTTTCCCACCTTTAATATGACCTATAACCTGTAAAATTTAATTGAAAAACAAACAAATCTGTTAGGGGAATAAGTATAAAAAAAAAAAAAAAAAAACGTACAATAAGCTGGTTGCATAAGTGTGCACAGCCTTAAACTAATACTTTGTTGAAAGACCTTTTGATTTAATTACAGCATTCAGTCTTCTTGGGTACACACCTGCCATCAATTAAAGAGACTCTGATTAACTCCAAATAAAGTTCAGCTGTCCTAGTAGGATTTTCCTGACATTTACTCAGTTACCTGTTACAGCAAATGCCATGGTTCACAGAGAGCTTTCAAAGCATCAAAGGGATCTCACTGTTGAAAGGTATCAGTCAGAAGAAGGGTACAAAAAATTTCCACAGCATTGGATATACCATGGAACACAGTGAAGACAGTCATCAAAAAGTGGAGAAAATATGGGACAAGAGTGATGTTGCAAGGAACTGGACGTCCCTCCAAAAATGATGAAAAGACAAGACAAAAACTGGTCAGGGGGCTGCCAAGAAACCTACAGCAACACTGAAGGAGCTGCAGGAATTTCTGTCAAGTACTGTTTGTGTACTATGTGTGACAACAATCTCCCATATTCTCCATATGTCTAGGCTATGGGGTAGGGTTGCAAGAAGGAACCCTTTTCTTACACAGAAAAACATCCAGGCCCAGCTAAAATTTGCAAAACAATACATCACATCTCCCAAAAGCATGTGGGAAAATGGGTTATGGTCTGATGAGACCAAGGTTGAACTTTCTGGCCAGAATTCCAAAAGGTACGTTTGGTGCAAAAACAACACTTTTCATCACCAAAAGAACACCATCCCCATGGTGAATCATTGAGGTGGCAGTATCATGCTTTGAGGTAGCTTTTCTTCAGCTGGAACTGAGGGTTTAGTCAAGGTGGAGGGAATTATGAACAGTCCCAAATACCAGTCACTTTTGGCCCAAAACCTTCACGTGTCTGCTAGAAAGCTGAAGATGAAGAGGAATTTTACCTTTCAACACAACAATGACCCCAAGCATACATCCAAATCAACAAAAGAATGGCTTCACCAAAAGAAAACTAAAGTTTTGGAATGGCCCAGCCAGAGTCCAGGCCTAGATCCAATAGAAAATCTGTGGGGTGACCTGAAGAGGGCTGTGCACAAGAGATGCCCTCGCAATCTGACAGATTTGGAGTGTTTTTGCAAGGAAGAGTGGGCACATACTGCCAATTCAAGATGTACCATGCTGATAGACTCATAACCAAGAAGACTGAATGCTGTAATTAAATCAAAAGGTGCTTCAACAAAGTATTAGTTTAAGGGTGTGCACACTTATGCAACCAGCTTATTGTATGTTTTTTTATTTTTTATATCTTTTCCCCTAACAGATTTGTTTGTTTTTCAATAGAAGTGTACAGGTTAAAGGTGGGAAAAGTTTTGAAATGATTTATTGTGGTCTAATTTTTTTATATCACAGAAGCCTGGCATTTTAGCAGTTTGTGTACACTTTTTATATCCACTGTATATTTCTTAGTATTTAGCTTCAGTCCATGGTTTTGACAACAGCTATTTGTTTCAGAAAGTTCTTATTTGCTCTTGGCACTCTCTGCAGAATTTTCGACAACATCAAGTTTATAGTCATCTGCAAACTTGATCAGCCATAAACATTTTAACATTTGCTTTGACTTCTAAGAAGTAAATGCGGAAGAGGAGTGGCCCAAAATTGAACTCCTGGGGTACACCACTAATGATAGGTCTTTTGAAGGAAGTACAGTTTCCCACCTTACTTTTGTGGGTTCTATTTATGAGCCAGTTTGCTCATCAGTGAGTTACATAGGGATTTACAATTAGCTGGCAGTGCTTAGCTAGGATACCCGAGTGTGGGATAGAGCTGAACTCCTCAGTGAGGTCAAGATATGCAGCGTGCAATGACTTGTTCTCATCCATTGCCTCAGTGACCTTCTCAAAGAGGTCGACTAGCTTGAGTGGGCAGGATCTCCCCTTGATTAACGAAAACTAGCTTGGCTCGACAGTTTGTAGCTTGTCTATGTTATTTATTAATTCCATGATGATCTTTCCATAGCCTTACAGATAAGGCTCATCAACCTTATGAGTCCATAATTACCCGGGTCCATTGATGCCCCACCATTGTTCAAGAGTTTGACTGTTGCTGCATCTCTTCAACTGGCACAAAGTCCATTTGGAGTCTGATACTGACTAGCCTGTATAGGGTCTAACAAGTTATGTTTCACGTTGACCAGTAGGCAGCCCAGTATATTATCCAGCACTATGGAAGTAGTCCTTTTGACCTAAGACAGTGTCTTGAGGAATTACTCTTGAGAAATTGGATGTGGGTATGGATGCGGGTGCATGATCTGAGAATATGGGTGGGTGAAGGTAGAGCTAAATATGTTCCCTAGCAGACTGCCTGCACAGTGGTGTGTATTGTTTCTGAGGTTACCATTTGCCTAGGTGACTAATTTTTATCTCCTATCTGGCCTTTGTTGATTTGATCAGAGCTCAGAGTCCCCTGTTTAGTTTAGTAAGAGTGCTTTTAGCATCTTAAGAATTGCATTTATTTTTACTTATAATAATTTTTTTCTTTTATCATAGATTTTATATTTACGTTCCACTATAAGAGTTTATTCTGAAATGTTGGTTTGTTTTTACATTGGAGGAGAACAAATGTAGCTATAGAGCTCTTGAAGGTAAAATTTTCGACAAACATTGTAGGATCATCAGGATTGAGAGAGGATTTTGAGATTTATTATGTCACTACTCAGTTTAAGTAGATTAGCCTTAGCATAACCTCTGAATACCAGGGTATTGGAAGAACATGGTGAACATGATAGATCTGTGGTCTGATTTGAGATGGGAAAAAGTGACAATGGGTGAGAGCAAAGCTGTCCCTTATTGTTAAGGACCAAGTCTAGGATTTTATTGCCCCTGTTTGGGGTACAGACTTACTGGTCCAGATAATTTGTATTGATGAAGTCCAGAAATTTCTGGGTATATATGCTTAAGTCTATATAAGTCTCCCAATTAATGGAGATGTAGCTGAAGTCTCCTAGGAGATGGGTATTTGGCTTAATTTATAGAGACTCCATTGTAGTTATGTAAGTTATGGGCTAATAAGTATATAAAGATGGTCTTATGGTTAGCTATGATATGATAAGGGTTTTGTTAACTGTAAGTTGAACATGGAGGTGTTCCAGGTTTTTATCTTGTTTTCCTAGTATGGAAGTGATTTTGTTAAGACTATACAAACACTGCCACCTTTCATGCCTTCATCTAATGTGGTGGGCCTGAATTTGTGGCAGACATTGAAACATTGCACTGATGGGGTGCTCTCAGTGGTGTTGAACCAGGTCTGTGAGATAGCACATATATCAATGTTTTCCAGGGTAAGGAGTGGAGTTTTTTGTTAAGATGCCTAGCACTGAGCAGCAATACCTTATGTTATCTGGATTTTTTTTGTAATGTTGGGAACTTTAGAAGACTCACAACAAACAAAAATGGGAAGAAATTAATGGCTGAATAATCTGAAACCAATAAACGCAAACAAACATCCACCCACAGGTGGCAAACCAATTCCAGAAAGGGTAAAACCGGTGGTGCCCAAAATAAACGAGGAGCCAAAATTAAATTAAGCTTTTATTAATTAGCAGCTTTTCATCTACAACACCATAAACTTCTTCAAATTAAATGAGTTCCTTAAAAGCACATTCTTTTATAGTCAAAAATCTGGATTAGTCAATTAACACTTAATTAAATACAATTATCTAATAATTAAGTGAGTTTCATATATTAAAACCCAACTATATAAAAATCTTCATGCTAAATACATATATAATAGGGTCTTAAATTATATGTATCATAATAGTATTTTTTGTATGTTGAAAACTATCAAAATACGGTTAAAACAATTCAACAATTTTGCAAAATCTGTGAAGATTGCCTTATCCAATTTGAAGATACTTAAATTCCTGCACAAACTGTGTTTCTAGGTTTATTTAATAAATATACACTGTGGTAAAACAAATATTGTTCTATTGAAATATAAAATGTGTGTATAAAGTAGTTAAAATATTGTAAAGCTAATTAAAGTTTTTGAGCTTTGTTCTTTAAATCAGGGACCAAATAAATAGTCATTAATGCCTGGTCTCTGGGTGGTATCTAATTTAAGCTACTAAACCAACTCACATTACTTTGTTAGGTCCTTCCATGGAGGATTTTTTTCAACTTTTCCAATATCATAAATGAAAACTGTTTGAAACTAATACAGGGGCAGATTCACACAGAATGAGGTACTGTTTTAGACAATAAAAATTATCAGACTTCTTTTTTAAATTAAATGCAATACAGGGTCACTAATAGCAGCTACATTGTTGGGGGCAACGGCATTTTTTATTTTAATTTGTGGTAGAATATCATCACAAAACCAATGTTAGTAATGACAATGACAATTTGTTGTAGTGGATTAAAATTTAAAACTGAATTTATTAAGACTGAGAAGTTTACAACTGGATAGCTCATACTTTAAAGATGGTCTAAGTGTCAGTAGAGTCCCCCAAGGTTAGAGATACTGTAAATTTCCTTATGGGGTTACTCCTGCTGTAAAGAAAATGAAAACACTGCCATTTGCATTAGCATATCTGTCAGGAGATTTGTGCATATTCTTGATTAACTTGTGTGGTATGCCAGCATGTCTACTTGTGAAAATGTAAATATATTTTAAAATGTGAGTATTTCCCTATTTAGACAGAATATTTAGGGAATATGTCAGTGTTTTGATGCATTTCTAACTGTGCATGTTTGAGAGGGAGCTTCCAAAGTACTGTGGAGAATCAGCTGAACAATGAGTGATGTCAGTAGCATGTTCCTGGATGCTAAGTGATTATTTAAACAGCTGACTGACAGGAAGAGAACTTTTTTCAAACAGCTGACTGTTATTTGTTTTTAAAACAAGACAGTTGAAACTGCAGTTTGTCAAATGCTGAGCAGCTTTGTGAAGTACAGTCAGTTACAGTGCTGTGCAGTCATTGGACACTCATGAAAGAGAATTCACCAAAAACTGTAAGCCTTTTTGCCTTGCTGTTTTCTGTTAGATTAGATCAGGGACAGCATTCTTTAGTTAGATTAGGAAAGCTTAGCTATTAAGGTAGATTTTATTTCTAGAGTAGTGGACTCTTATCCTGCAGTTTAATATGACATTTCCGGTGATTGAGTTCTGGTGTTCATTGAAAGCTATTGATTTACATTCTTGTAATCATTTTACTTATTTTAAATGTTTTTCATTACTTTAACTTGTGGCTGGAAATCAGTGTCTTTCTTTAGAGTTTAAAGAGTGCTTCTACCTGTTTGATACTTCCCAGGTTACCTCGAAGGTCTGGTCACATGTGGTCATAGCTCTCATTTATTTTGATATTTAATGTTCATAATTGGACATCCCTTTAGAAGAACATTAAGACACTCTGGTGGCAGCATTACTGTATTACTTTGGGGAAGAGACACAGCTAGAAATCTGTGTCAGGCTTTCCCAGAAATGATTGGATGTGTGAGATTTAAATTTACTTTGAATGTGAGTGTATCAGACGTCTTAAACTGAGACATATTTGGGGTGGACAGAGGTATATAATCCAGTCCCAGGAAAATAAAACATGTTCCTGTTGTGCTCTTAGGGGAAAATTGTGAAATAGTACTTCTGTTTAAGTGACCATCTCATATTGGAGTTAGTAGTGAGGAATGAAGCTACTTAGTTACTGACCCAGGATAGTAAGGGATATAATTTAGTTAGTGGCAGTCCGGTGGGATATAGCTGGAATCACATTTATTGGTGGCAGTGGTGGGATATCGCAAGATGTCACATTTGTTGGTGGCAGGGGTGGGATTTTTAATTGGATTCCAGTAGCCTGTGGGTATTTGCTATTAAGGTTTGTACTCTTGACAGTCACAAGGTAAACATTCAGAATTTCAATCCACCACAGTTTTATTTTTTTAGTTAGATAGTCAGGGATAGATGTCAGCAGAATATTTTATCAAGCTGACAAAAATTCAGTTACCTAAGGAGTGTGTAGCAAGAGGTGTATGCCAAACTGACCAAGGAAGCAATGATTTCAGCCTTGGTTGCAGCCACAGCTCAGACCACCCATTCTGAGGATATCAAGTTTGGTGTTGGTGATGTGTGGCCTGCTGAACCAAGACAGACCATATTTTCTTCCGAGGACCTGAGAATCTGTCTAGAGTTAAGGAGATTGGAACTGGAGGCTGTGGAAAAACAGCATCATCATGAACTGGAGGTCAGACATTTAGAACCTGAGTAAAACAGGAGACAGTGTAAGGAGAATGAGAGACAGTGCCGGTATGAAGTGAAGCTTCTTACCCTTCGAGGGGGCCATGGGAGTAATGGGAATGGAAATAACCAGATCCAAAAAGCCGTACAGGTCAGTAAACATTTTCCTCAATACAGGGATGGGGCTGACTTTGATAGTTTTATTCATATTTTTGAGAGGGTATGTAGACAATATGATGTTGACCGTGAGCTCTGGGGTCAGCTCCTGACTACCTTACTCCATGGTAAAGCTGTTCAGGTTGTAACAAAGTTAAATGATGTAGTTGTTTGAATTATGATAAAAGGAAATGTTGCTTGCTTGACTGTTTCAAACTTACACCTGAAGTTTAAATAAAAATGTTTTATGAACACAGACACAAGGCAGATGAAAGTGAACATGATTATATTGCTAACTTAAGTACTTAGATTAGGTTCATAGATTAGTACTAAGCTAACTGCCCTTGTGAGGCATTTTAAGCCTAGCCAATTATCCCCTGTGAGACTCAAACCCTGTACCTTGTGTTTGTAAGGCAAACACCTTAACCATTAGGCCACCCTCCCAACCCTTTCACAGATGGGTGAGTGGGTGTCAAGTTATCACTTCTGAGGGACTGGCAGACTTTTGGTGAGAGAACAAACCCTCAGTGCTTTGCCTGATGACATGAGAGTCTGGTTAGCAGACCATGAGTGCAACTCTGCACAGGACTTGGGGAGAAAAGGGGATCTCTACTTGGAAAGCAGAGCACTACTGCATAGGACAGGGCTACCCAGTGCTGTACATGGATATAAGGGAACCCATAGGGGCCAGTCTAAACCACTCCAATGGAGTACACCAGTAACGTGGAAAACTACTAATCCAAATGTAACCAGAGGGGACACATAGCAGTCAAATGTCCATCAATGCAAGGTGAGAAACAAAAGCTGAGGGAGCCAGCAAGTGATGATGACAAACTTCCACTGGTTAGTTGTGTAGAAACAACTGGGGTGCCAAATTATCACCAAAAATTCTATCCTATCTTAGTAGATGGTAAACAAGTAACTGCTAAGGGGTACAGCTTCTGATATAATCATTGTGAGGCCTGCAGTGGTTAGAGAAGAGCAGTACTTACTTGGGCAGTAAACACCAGTCTGAGTGTTAGGAAGAACCCTGTTCCAAATACCTTTAGCTAGGGTTCATCTTGACTGGGAGGGTGGAACAGGAAGCAAGCAAGTAGATGTGTTTGAGGCTATTCCTGCAGATGTCCTGATAGGGAATGACTTTGATGATGCAGTACCTTGTGTACATGCAGTGACATGGAGGCATGTAGATTTGATAGTCTGGGAGAGACCCAGAAGGATCTCATTCCCAAAGCTGGAACTGGTGTGGTGACTGTTTCAGAGAAGGTGCTCTCTAGTAGCAGTAAGTCTGAATGTGAGCCACAGCTGCTGGTGAGTACTGATGTTCCCTTGGTGGTGGCTCTGTCATCTATTGAGGTAGAGAAGGTGGCAAATGCTTTGCTAGAAATATTCAGTGGAGTAGGTTTTCTACAGGAAATAATGACTGACCGTGGTGCCAAATTCATATCAGACCTGCTGACTTGTCTGTGGAAGCGTTGTGGGGTGAAACATCTAAAGACCACCTGCTACCATCCCCAAACTAATGGTTTTGTGGAGAGGTTAAACTCTACATTGAAGACTATACTATGGGTATTTGCAGACCAGTTTAAAAGGGATGTGGGACAAGTATTTGCCCCATCTGTTATTATTGTACAGGGAAATATAGCAGGAATCTACAGGATTTTCATCCTTTGAGTTGTTATATGGGCATAGGGTGAAGGGGTCTTTAGATTTAATTTGAGATGAGTGGGAAGGTGAGAGTGAATCTCACAAAGAGTCTGCTGTGGCTTATGTTCTCAACTTTTGGACAAGAATTTAGAAGTTCATGGGTCTAGCTCAAGAGAACCTAGCAGTGGCCTACCAACAAAAGAAGGTGTGCTATGACAGGAATGCTCAAACCTGAGAGTATTCTTAGGGTCAAAAGGTGATGGTACTTGTTCCTGTTAGACATAATAAGTTATAAGCAGCTTGGAAGGGACCCTTTAAGGTGGTGAGGAAAATCAATGATGTGAACTACATGGTGGATTTGGTAGGTAGGAGAGAAGGGTACAAACTGTACCATGTGAATATGATGAAACCCTATCATGACAGGGAGGCCCTAGTATTGGGCATTCATACTGGATGGCAGGAAAAGTCTGAAAAGGATATGGTAAGTGATCTTTTCGGTGAGGCTAGGATTGACACCTCTGTGGAAGAGATTGCCATATCACAGCAGTTAACTCCTGATCAAGTCCGGGAGATAAAAATGGCATTGCAGGAATTTAGGGATATGTTCACAGGGAAACCTGGTTGTAGTGATGTGTTGCAGTACATGTGGACACAGGAAAACAAAACATTATTATGCAGGTTCCTTATAGAATACCACAGATAGTGAAGCAAACTCTGAAAGAAGAAATAAGGGAAATACTAGAACTGGGGGTAATTCAAGAGTCTAACAGTCCATGGGCTTCCTCAGTAGTACTAGTGCCAAAGAAGGACTGTAGTGTGAGATTCTGTGTAGAGTACCAGAAATTAAATAGTTGCACAGACTCAGATGCATACCCCCTGCTGAGGACAGATGAAGCCCTAGAATAGCTGGGTGTGGCTAGATATCAGAATACTATTGATTTGACTAAGGGGTACTGGCAGGTACCCTTGACTTCTGCTTCTAGAGAAATGTCAGCCTTTGTAACCCCTTACGGATTTGATGGATTTACTAGGATGTCTTTTGAAATTAAAAATGCCCCAGAAACTTTCCAGAGGCTAGTACACTATATTTTGGTAGGAGGAGGGGAATATAATCTAGCATACTTGGATGACATCACTATTTACAACCACTACTGGCAGGAACATCTCCAGCATGTGAGGGAAGTCTTGAATAGATTAAGTTGAGCAGGATTAATCATTAAACCCAGTAAGTGTCAAGTGGGTATGACAAAGATCACTTATTTAGGACACAGAGTAGGAAGTGGTAAAATTAGGCCAGAACCTGTCAAGGTGGAAGCTATCCAAGTGTGCCCAGTTCCTGTGACTAAGAAACAATTGAGCATTTCTAGGGACAGCTGGGTACTATAGGAAATTTGTGCCCATTACAGAACCATAGCTGTGCCCCTTATGGATCTAACTAGGAGGAATAAACCGGACAAAGTAGTATGGACCACAGATTGTGAACAGGCATTCCAAAAACTTAAAACGATTTTGGGAGGACCCCCCTGGGTTAGCCAGCCCAGATTACAATAAAGAATTTATGGTACGGGTAGATGCTTCAAATTATGGGGCAGGGTATGTGCTCAGCCAGGTTTCCGCAAAAGGAGAAGAGTACCCAGTTGTTTATCTGAGCAGTAGACTCCAACCTAGAGAAGAGTGTTATGCAGCTGTGGAGAAAGAGTGTTTGGCCATAGTGTGGGCATTGCAAAAGCTGCAGCCATATCTTTATGGGAGAAAATTCACTGTACTCACAGATCATAACCCTCTAACATAGCTTAATAGGGTCAATAAGCAGAATGCCAAGGTAGTGAGGTGGAGTCTAGGATTGCAAACATATGATATGACCATACAACATTGCAGTGGGGTTAATAATGCCAATGTGGATGATTTGTCCAGGGGAGGAGGGATTAATATTCCCAGGTAGACCCATTTTTGTCAAGCGTTGGTTTTCAAGGGTCACAATAAAATCATGCTTAAGTCATAAGGGGGGAGAAATGTGAAGAAAATGAAAACATTGTCATCTGTGTTAGCATGTCTGGCAGGTGATTTGTCTATATTCTAGATTAACTAGTATGGTATACCAGCATGTGTACTTGTGAAAATGTAAATATGTTTTAAAATGTTGAGTATTTCCCTGTTTATACAGAATGCTTAGAGAATCTGTCAGTGTTCTGATGCGTTTCTAACTGTGCATGTTTGAGAAGGAGATTATAAAGTACTGTGGAGAATCAGCTGATAAGTGAGTGATGTCATTAGAATGTTCATGGTTGCTAAGTGATTATTTAAACAGCTGATTGACAGGAAAATAATTTTTTTCAAACAACTGAGTGTTATTTTTTAAAATAAGGCATTTGAGACTGCAGTTTGTCAAGTGCTGAGTAGTTTTATGAAGTACAGTCAGTTACAGTGCTGTGCAGTCAGTGGACACCCATGAAAGAGAATTCACCATAAATTGTAAGCCTGTATTCTGCCTTGCTGTTATGTATTGGATTAGATCAGGGCCAGTATTATTTAGTTAGATTAGTAAAGCTTAATTATTAAGATAGAGTTTTTCTAGAATAATGGACATCTATCTGGTAGGTTAATTTGACATTTCTGGTGATTGCATTCTGGTGTTTATTGAAAGCTATTGATTTAAATTATTGTAATCATTTTGCTTATTATTAAATGTTTTTCATTACTTTACATTGTGGCTGGAAATCAGTGTTTTTCTTTAGAGTATCAAGAGTTCTTCTACCTGTTTGATACTCCCCAGGTCACCTTGAAGGGCTGGTCGCTTATGGGCATAGCTCTCATGTATTTTGATATTTAATTTTCATAATTGGACACCCGTTTAGAAGGGCATGAAGATACTCTGATTTGTGGCAGTATTACCATATTATTTTGGGTAAGGGACACAACTGGAAATCTGTGTCAGGTTTTCCCAGAAGTGTTTGATGACTGTGTGAGATTTAAAATGACTTTGCATGTGAGTGGATTGGAGGTCTAAAACTGGGACACATTGCTCTGAAGTGTATAAAAAGAAAGTACCATTGGGGTGGACAGAGGTATATAGTCCAATCCCATGAAAATAGACCGTGTTCCTGTTGTGCTCTTATAGGAAAATTGTGAAATATTACTTTTGTTTAAGTGACAGTCTCATATTGGAGTCAGTAGTGAGGACTGAAGCTCTTTAGTTACTGACCCAGGATAGTAAGGGGTGTCATTTAATTGGTGGCAGTCCAGAGGAATATAGCTGGACATCACATCTGGCACAAAATTTTATTTTGAACTTATTGAACTTTTTAATACGTAGCTCTCCCACTGCAGAACAACATACAATTTCAACACCAAAGAGGTGGATGTACATTGAAGGTAAGGGAAGCCCTCCAAAGAAGGGGGAAGAGGAGGAGAGGAATGCATCATTGGTAGTAGTTGAACTGAATTTATTTTTAGGTATGGATATTCACCCAGTTATTGTTAAATATAATAACTTCACAGTCTACAATTACAGTAGTTTTGGGGTTATGAAGGAACATGTTACACTCTTTGAAAAAGGGTTCACCTTTATTCCTACCCCAACTACGTCTTATTGAATTCAAGTTATTTACAAGTAAATTGAATTTTGCTTTACAGTTTGACAATACTGCTAGCTTTTATGATGATCCTAATTGCAACTTAAACAGAAGAATGTTGCCATGCCACAACCTAACCCCACTGTCCACGATTTTTCTAATGCAATTGAATCGGAAATGTACCAGGAATTTGCTAAATGAAATGAGGTTGCCAAGAAATAAAAATGAATACCAGGTGCTACAAGATATTAAAAAAGAATAATTCAGTTAGAATTATGAAACAGGACAAAGGGGGTGGCATGGTTATATTTGATAACCACAATTATTTGGGGGCAGTATATATGATTCTAAATAATTTGGGATCATATGTTATGATTTACATAAATGAGGTGAACATTTCTTATGCTAAAATTGATTACTTTTTAGAGAATAGTTTGATGCAACACCCATAGATTTGGACACCTACAATTTTTTGAAGAACCCCAACCGTAAAATCCCAGTCATGTTCAGGAAACCTGAAATCCACAAAAGGCTGGTTGTTCCCCCATTTAGGCCTATTGTTTCAGCGGCGGGATCAAAAACTCTTTCTTTTGCTGTCCTCATTGACAGCATATTGAAACCATTACAGGACCTTGACACCTATATGGTCCATAATTCGTGGGATTTTTCAGGGAAATGAAAACACAAATATTGGGGTAGAGCATTACTTCCTCACAACTGATGTCTTCATGTATTCCCAAAAAAGATGGATTACAACTGTTCCTGGATGCACTTATTTAAATTGACTTTTTGGACAATGACCAAACAAGTTTGTTGATGGATTATATGGAGATAGTGTTAGGTAATAACTTAATTTTGTTTGATGGGGAAATTTATAAACAAGTAAAAGGTGTGGCTATAGGGGCTGCCTGTGCCCCCAATTTCACAAATCTTGTGATGCTCACATGGGAACGCATCTACGTGTTCCCATCTGAGTTTAAAGAATATATTAAGTTATATCTCCATTTTCTGGGTGATATATTTATTTTGTGGGCAGGTGAAATTTGTTATATTTCAGAGTTTATTGATAATATTAACCATACCACTACCTTTTTGAAATTCACCCACCAAACAGGAAAAGACTGTATAAATTATCTTGACACCAACAATAAAAACACATCTTCTGGGTTTTCATCTAATATCTACAGCAAACTCAGATTTTGTAATAGTTACTTGCATATCACAAGTTCACATCTGTATTCTCAGAAAAGAAGTTTAGTTAGGAACATATTTTTTAGGCTGGCCCATATGGTGCCTGATAGTGCTACATTTGATCAAAAAGAGGTGTCATGGAGGAAATGTGTTTGGAAAGACAATATCCTAAAAACTTAGTAAAAGCAATTAGTGAAGAGATATCGCAGGGGTGAGGGACTAAATACTGCCTTCTTCTTGGAGTGGGATTGTCAAGATTTAACACAAGGATGCCACAATCTTCAAGGTAAATATCTAGGTGTGGGCAAGATCAAAATATAGATAACAATATTGATATGACAAAGACTAAAATATTTTCTAGAACTTTGACTATAGAATACAATCCTGGAGCCGAGATTATCAAAGGAATTGTTAATAAATATTGGGGGCTCCTAACAAGTGATGATAAACTTAAAGACAAAGTTGGTGTTAAACCCACCTTTATCCATAAAAGGGCAAGTAATTTAAAAAACTACACGGAAAGTAGTAGTTATATTGTCAAAGGATAAATGGAGGGAGACTAACGATGAGGTAATTGTAATCAATATAAATATATTTTTGACCACACAGAAATTCATTTGAATAATTCTATACATTCTACTGTTTATGCCCAGGATGGGTATTGTTTTACTAGAGGAATAATTTACTTACCAAAATGCACAGCATGTGATGTGTTCTACATAGGAAAAACTGAAAGAGAGTTGAGAAGATGTATTTATGAACATAAATACGAAATTTCCAAACAAAATCCCAACAATGCTTTATACAGACACTCAACTATCTGTATTAGGTCCAAATGGTTTTCATTTATGATATTGGAAAAAATAAAAAAATATCCTAGAGAGGGACTATGGAAGCTCCTAAAAGAGTATTGTGAGCCAGTTTGGCAGTTTAAATTAGATGCCACCCTGAAACCAGGCATTAATGACTCTATATCTTTGGTCCCTGATTTAAAGAACAAAGCTCAAAAACTTTAATTAGCTTTATACAATTTTAACTATGTTATACACACGTTTTATATTTTAATAGAACAATATTTGTTTTTACCACAGTGCACATTGTATATTTATTAAATAAACCTAGAAACACAGTTTGTGCAGGAATTTAAGTATCTTTGAACTGGGTAAGGGCAGTCATCACCGATTTTGTAATATTTTTGAATTGTTTTAACAGTCTTTTGATATCTTTTATCATACAAAAATACCATTGTGATACATATAATCTAAGACCCTATTATATATGTATTTAACAAAGGTTTTTATATAGTTGGGACTGGATTGGGTTTTAATATATATTTAATATATAAAACTCAATTATTAAATCATTGCATTTAATTGTTAAGTGTTAATTAACTAATCCAGATTTTTGACTATAAAAGAATGTGTTTGAAAGGAATTAATTTAATCTGAGGAAGTCTATGGTGTTGTAGATGAAAAGCTGCTAGTTAATAAAAGCTTAATTTAATTTTGACTCCTCATTTATTTTGGGCACCACCAGTTTTACCCTTTTTGGAGTTGGTTTGCCACCTGTGGGTGGACATTTGTTTGTGTTTATTGGTTTCGGATTATTCAGACATTTATTTCTTGCCATTTTTGTTTGTTGTGAGTCTTCTAAAGTTCCCAGCATTATAAAGGTTTTTATATAGTTGGGTTTTAATATATATTTAATATATGAAACTCACTTAATTATTAGATAATTGTATTTAGTTAAGTGTTAATTAATTAATCCAGATTTTTGACTATAAAAAAATGTGTTTGTAAGGAATTCATTTAATCTGAAGAAGTCTATGGTGTTGTAGATGAAAAGCTGCTGGTTAATAAATGTTTAATTTTATTTTGTCTCCTCGTTTATTTGGGACATCATCGGTTTTATCCTTTTTGGAGTTGGTTTGCTGCCTGTGGGTGGAAGTTTGTTTGTATTTATTACTTTACTTGACTGACTGTGATGAAGTGAGTTAGTGCCAGCTATGCCAGGAGAAGTGGAGGAGTGCATGTGCAACATATGCCAGCATAGCTAGCTGGAGTTTTGTAAAGAATTATATGTCATTTGTATATCAAACTGTTTGTACAGGTGCTTGTGTCGAAAATGTATTTGCAAAGTTGCTTGTGCTAAAAAAAATGTCCATCAGTGGGTTCTGCTGGACAGTAAAGAAATACACCTGTATGTCAGACTGTATTGTAACTGTTGAATATATTGTAACAGAGGATACTGAAAGATAAGAGGTTAATCTTAATCCATTTTACTCTGAAAAAGAATCTGAATTTAAACTACCTGCTTTAGGCCATAAAGATTATATCTTACAGTTCTGATTGCAGCCAGAGACAAAATCTTTGTGAAAAACAGGACTAAGAATCCTACTGTATTATCTGTAGGGTTGAAATAATTGCTACCCTGTTATGGTGGAAGTTTTTGAAATGGTTTTATAGCTTCCAGATGCTATAACATATCTTAGCAAAGCTCTATGTGTGTGCATGGTAATACACATGTGCAAGATTCTGGCTCACTTTCTAGTAAAGGGGGTAGTGTGGGAACTAGAAGTCAGGTGGTCAGATGTATGTGATGTCATTCTGTAATCCAGCACTAAAATGATGTTTTAACAAGATGAGACAGAAGTCTCAGAGCAGGCTGTTTTTGAAACTTGACAAAGAAGGATCACTCACCCACTTCATCTTGCTTTGCTTTAATCAGTAACCAGGTAATAGTATTTTTTTAGCTCAGTCATGAAAATATCGGGAGATTAGTTAAGTCCTATTTTTCTGTATCTGTGTGACTCTATCCATCTGTGTTATTTTTAATATGTCCTGTGATTGAAACTCTGGTGTTTACTGTAAATAGATATTTAATATTGTCATGTTCTTTTATTATTTGTTATTAAACATATTTAAACTTTTCATTGTGGCTGGCCTTTTAGAGAATATTTTAACGTTTGAGAGTACTTATCTTTATTTGGTGACACTGTGGCCACTCCTGAAACCCATGTTGCATTGCCCAAACACTATATTTTGCCTTAGAATTAATTATACTCAGTATAATTGGGTACCCTTGCAAAAGCCTTAGAGTAGCTGGCTTTGGAGTGTTCTGGTGGCAGTGTCTACATTATAGTCTGGACTGAGGGGGGCATAGCTGGTAAATCAGTGCCAGCCTTTTCCAGGTGTGTGTGTGTGTGTGTGTGTGTGTGTGTGTGTGTGTGTGTGTGTGTGTGTGTGTGTGTGTGAAAATCAAATCACAAAGAGTGTTCATGTTACCTACTTGGAGCAGGGACACAGTGCACTGATTTCATAGAGAGGGTGGTGGAGGACTTGGCTTGAAACAATTGGCTGAGGACTCAACTCTACAGCTGTGGTCAGTGTGGAGTCTTATTTGGTGCCTGGTGAGAGATAGAGGAAACCCAGCCTTAGGGCAGGAGTGTGTTCCCTGTGTGCTCTTAAGGGAAATTGTGCTTTGTGCAGAGAGCTGCATCTGGAAATACTGTGTGTATCTATTTTTGTTCAAAGTGAACATCCCTCACCTTTGTCAGTAGTGAGGATTGAGGCTCCTGGATTACTGGCGGAAAGGAGGGATGTCACACTGACATTACCTAAAAAAGACACTAGGGGCTAGAAAAGGATTAAGCCAATGTATAAACACAGGCTATTCGTGGTACGGCAGTTTAGACTGTCTATGATTTCCCAGACACACATAATATGTACACACACACACATATATATATATATATATATATATATATATATGTGTGTGTATATATATATATATATATATATATATATATATATATATATATATATATATATATATATATATATATATATATATATATATATATATATATATATATATATATATATATATATATATATATATATATATATATATATATATATATATATATATATATATATATATATATATATATATATATATATATATATATATATATATATATATATATATGTGTGTGTGTGTGTGTATATATATACATATACAGGTATGTATATATGCATATATATACATATATATATATATATAAATATATATATATATATATATATATATATATATATATATATATATATATATATATATATATATATATATATATATACTACCCCCTTTAAACCAGTTGTTGAAATCAATCATATTTTAGTTGGTATTATCAACGAAAACAAAATCCAAGAAATCACAAATGTTTTAAAAAACACACTTTGGCACTGTTCAGGTTGTCCCAGGTACAAACTCCACTCAAGGCAATGGATAAAAAGCACCACAAACTTTAATTAACAGAAATAATAAAATAATAGTTAATTTGTGAGAGAGAAGGTATCATTATTTAAACAGGAAAAAAGTATGTTTGGAATCTGAGAAGTTTAACATTGTTTTAAACGAAAGCGCTCACCAATTAACTGTTGTTTTATTATTTTTGTGAATTAAAGTTCATGGTCATTTTTATACATTGACTTGAAATGAGTTTGTACCTGGGAGAACCTGAACCATGCCAAAGTGTGTATTTTAAAATGTTAGTTGGTATTATGGCGTCATTCTTGATGATGGCAGAATGCTTATCAAGGTTAAATTCATACCTACCTCAGACACATACTTTGAGAGCTCCAACATGTGTCTCCTCATATAGTCAAAGGAGGTACATGTCAAGTAATTTACTCCCACATGCTCTATGACTGCATCATGTGTCTACTTGTGGTGCTGGGACTTGAATGCATGTGTGGTGTGGTGAATCCTGGCACCTGATAAGCAACTAACCAAGACACCCTCCTTGCACTCTGTGTTTAGTGATGCATCAGTGTGTCTCACTATAGAGTCACATATGACTTGGATATTGGACTGTGTGGAGGTTTGCCTAACGGGCTAAAAACTTGTATTAGGTTGAATTTTTTTTTAATTCTTTCATTTGAAAATCTGTAATTTCTTGTTATGAACCCTTATTCATCTTAAAGCCTTTTTCCATGAAATGTCCTATTGGACATGAATAATTTATGTCATTAACTAACACTGTTGTGCTCCAGAAGAGGAGCTGTCTGTCAGACTTGCCATTTTTGAATGTAGAATACATAGTTTAGAAACGTTCACAAAAATATTTGTCTAATTGATCAATTAAATGCACTAGTAGTCTGATGTGCACATTGCTGGGATGATTTTGGCTACCCTGAGATAAACATTTGATATCCTATATGTAGCCCAGTGTATGCAGAATACTTCAGGACTCACGACTCCTTCATTAACTTAGTGCAAACTATCTTCTAAGGGTGCTTACCTAGTGACTATCTGGTGCTACCAAAAGGTCACTACCTATATAATGCTATTAACCCATTTTCCTTGTCTTTTTCTTCCTTCCCTACAGCTCATGCATACTTGCATCAAATGTGTATAAAATTCCTATTACGACACGCTCAACATCATTACTTTTTATGTCATTCCCTAATAAAATGTGCACATCACTTATTTTTTTATGTCTATCTTCAGTATACATTGTCATTTCTCAGGGTGTTCTCTCAGTCTGCCTGAAATTGTAATCCTTTCTTTATAGCAACAACTTAAATCAGGGTTTAGAAATGCTTTCACATGAAGCAGCATTCACTTTCTCATTTCTGTGCATGCAGGTTTTATATATACATATATATACATATATATATATATATATATATATATATATATATATATATATATATATATATTGAGAGAGAGAGAGAGAGACAGACAGAGATAGATACTTATGTATTTGTTAACTAGATAAGCCTGCTACATATTTCCTTTTTTGGTGTGTCCCTGGAGCACTGTTTGGTCAAGTGACTTGCACAGTCATACACTAGGCAGATGCAGGTGCAAGGAATCGAACACTGTGCTCATAACTACTGGAAACAACTCCTTATATTATATTAATTTGCTCTTCTACATTGCACTGTAATCTCTAACACTCCTGACTATGGAAATGATATTGCAACTGCGCAACTCAGTAGAGAGAAAAGTTTTTCTCTACTGGCCATGTCATAAATAAGGAAGATATTTATATTGTCATTTCAGTGTAGTCACGTAGCTATAATAGCTACATAAATATTTATTTGCTGAAAAAGGAACATTACATAAACCTGTCATAGAGTGGCTACTGCAGTGATTAAGAACACTGAAAAATTGAGGTTTTGCATGTGACTGAAAAATAAATAGCTTACTCTGGGGAGATTTTTACATTTTAATAACAGGGTGTATTACTGGGCCAGTATTTTTCAAGGCATAGCTTTTCCAAACATAAACACTTTTTAACTTGGATTGTATGTTTTTAGTTTGGAACCACAGTATGAGAGTTCAGTTATGGACAGCACAGTCATGATTAGATATTACATTTCCTGGGTTTGCTTTAAGAACCACAGCATAAACATCTTCTGCCTAGCAGTATATTTTCAGATATACAGTGACTGACCCAGAAATACACCACTTGTCCTTTTGTTCTACATGCTCTGTATCTGAGGTGATAAATCTGTGAGATTAATGTCGGTTGTATATCATGATCACTTACTCAAACTCCAAGATAACAAGTTTTATTTTTGCTGCTTGCTAGGTCATAGTCTCAATCTCAGGAGTTGAGGAAGTCACAATGGAATGCTGATCCGATAAGGAAATAATATTCTGTGCACTTAACCCCTCTCATTATTTGGTGGCTCTGCAGGCAGTAACTAAAATAAAACAGAGACAGTTAAATAGTCATACAAATTTAGTTAGCATTTAAAGAGCTTACATAAAGATATAGGTATTTTTTTCAGTTATAGTGACTAAAGTCACATAGGTATTTTGATGCAATAGGAATATTCAGAAAAGGAATATCAAAATAAATTGAGACACTCATTAGGACTATGACATTGATTGAAAATTATATAATATACACATTTAAAAGAAAGGGAAAGGGAAAGACATATAAACAAAAACAATTATCTTAAAAGGAGCATTTTATTTCACATTTGTGTTTGGTGCCCCACTGCCATCCTCTGTCTGCTGTGTCCCAGTATCCCTACTCGACCTCTACATAAAAGGAAAAGTAGAGCTAGGGGCATCCCAGCACAGTACCATATCAATGGCTTGGTTTACCCTTAATCCATCCCACTGCATGTGGTAAGAAATGATGTCATTGCAGATACCCACCTGAGCTAGAATCCATGGCATCCACTGCAGACCATTTCCAGTCATAAAGCCTGCACATCTTCGGAATGGATGAACCCACATTTAAGTTGTATATTCCTATTCCCTATCATCACATTTTCTGTTCCCTGTACCCTACTACTTGAACCCAGGTTACCTGGAAACAGCCAATGCAACATTGCTCTACAACACAGAGATGGTTAAAAGGAGATATAATATCCAGCAAGTGATCTTTAAAAGAAAACTCAGAACAAGTCAAATCAAGGACAAAGATATTAAAGCTAAGAGTGACAGGAAGAAATGTTAAGAAAAAATGGAGCAAACTACATTTTTCATGGAGGGGGTGGTGGTGGTCATTGGAAACAGATTACTTCTCAAGATGGCAGGGTTGGTAAGCTAGGAAAAGAACAGTAAAGGTAGAGAAAATTACTAGAAGCTATAAGAAGGCTGTTGTTATACTGTTAGAACACAAAAGAATTATGAAACTGAAAGCCATGAAACAGACCTAGTGGTCTGGAAGTTCATATCCATGAAAACATTTTTATGCCTGTGTTTTAAAGTCATATTATTTATATTTATATATGTGAAGCTTAATTATGATATTCATATTTAGGACTCATTTCTCAGACAAAAAAAGCAGGATTTCGGAACATAATCTGTATTTTTGTAACTTGCAGGCTATGACATTGCTCTTGACTCGTACAATATGCAATGATAAGTAGCCTTATGATCTCATTTATGTATGATGTTGGGACACCAACTAAAATATACCCATCCACATAGTCTGTCCTCCTGGAGCACACCAGAAAGGGGCCAAGTTTGGGAATGAGTTCATGTTACCAGAACAAGATAAAGATGAAATATCAGAAGGGCCACTCACTACTCTGCTAACAAGTAGTGGGATGGAGCTCTGACAGCACACCTCACTATTTTGCCGAACTACAACACAAAAGCAAAGTTAATTTCATTGTATATATAATGCAAAGGAGAATCACTGCAGTTCAAATGACTCATGCTCACAGAAACAAGTATGCAGTTGGGAAGTAACTGTGCATTCGGGTGCAGAAGAGAGAGAGAGAGAGGGAGAACACAAACTCAAAAAAGACAGCTCTGCTAATTAATTAACTACTTTAGCTCATCAACTCTTAATTGTGACTCTTGCAGCATTCTTCAAAAAAATCTGATTGTGTAAGCTGGGGTCATTTTCTCAATGAGGAATTGTGGAGAGGTATGATAAATTCAGGTAACCAATGAGAGCCATCAGGCAGCTGTACAGACAATGGCTCATGTCGGCTTGTGGTTAATTTTATGGCATTTTAGGATAAAAAAATTGGCCAAGCCAAAAAAGAATGACACTCCTAGGCATGTAGTCTACAGATCTGACATGAAATACAAATGTGCTTGAACTAGCAGCTACAGGTAGATTATGGGCATTTTTAAGTCTGTTGTTTCAAGACAGCAAGAACTGCCACTGCAGAATGTGAGGACTTGTGATACCAGAAACAAAAGGCCAAACAGCAGTGTGATGATAGGAAGTACTACCAGCTATGCCAGGAGAAGTAGGGCAGTGGATGTGCAACATATGCCAGCCCAGCTAGCTGGAATTTTGTAAATAATTATATGTCATTTGCATATCAAACTGATTTGTACAGATGCTTGTGTTGAAAAATGTATTTTTAAAGTTGCTTGTGTTAAAAATGTGTCAACAGTGTGCCCTGCTGGGAAGAAAAGAAATGTATGCAACTGTTTAAATCTGTATGTGTTAACAGAGGATACTGTTAGAGAAGAGGTTAATCTCAGTCCCAGGTAACTCTTACAAATAATTGAAATTAAATTAGTCCATAAAGATTGTCCCCTGGATTCAGCAAGCAGCCGTGCAGGAATAAGTTATTCCTACATGGCAGGGACCATTCCTGTTCAGCACGGCAGCACGCCATGCATATGTATGAAGGCGCACTGCTATGCTGTAAAACAGACATGGTTCCATGTACGAGCGCAGGGTGTGTGTCTCTGAGCAGAGCTTGTTCTCACAACACACACGCCCCTTGCACTCCAGAATTGTCGTTCGGCAATTTAAAACGAGCAAGAATGCTCGTAACACCCCCAACCGGTCAGGGTAAGAAATCTTGGCAAAGCAATAAGGGACAATTGCCCCTACCAAGCCAAAAGTTGATATAATAACAGATTTAGCATAAGCACATAGCACACACCTCCCAACCTGTCCGAATAAGGAATGTGGACAAAGCCATAAGGGACAATTGTCCCACAAAGCAGAAAGGAGATAGAATAACAGGTTCAGCATTCGCATGGATATTCTGAAGGGTACAAATAAAAAAACACAACAAATATTTTTTTTTTATATAGCAATAAAGTTTAAACATAGCTGCTCAGGTGTGCCCATTGCTTAGCTATGTTTAGCCCAGCTGAAACAGCATGATAAGTTAAAAAGCAATGGATATCCAACATAATCATAAGTGCAATAGTGTAGTGGTTAGAGCGTATGCCTTGTAAGTAGTCATTCATGGTTCGAGTCTCACTAAAGCCATTTCTATTTTGTATGTGTAAGCATTAAAATTTTAAATTTTTTGCATATTTATGTAAGAAGTAACTGATTTTTTCTCAACCAGAGTAGAGTAGTGTAGTAGGCCCAGATGTGAGATGTCAGTGTAATAAAGTAGTGAAACCCCCATATAAACACAAGTGCCCCATACAGTATAATCACACAAGAATAAATTAATCACAGCACATTGGGGGATGTCAGGGAAGGTAAATAAATGTATATTATGCAATGAATGATGAATCATTCCCATACAGGTGGTAGACCAATATAATAAAACATAAGCAGTGCTAAGCATTGCACAGCTATGTTGACCGGGTGTAAGCACTGTGTACATATGAATACTAAGCAATGGATAGCCCAGCTAAGTGGATTAGCCCATTGGTAAGCAATGCTAAACCTGCCCCTTTAAGCACTGCCAACTTTAGCTAAGCAGGTTTGCCCATAGCTTAGCTTAGCTCAGCATTTTTAAAATTGTCCGATCATGGCAAAGGGTTGGAAATTGGCCATATTTAAACCCTGCAGGTGGGAATACAGCTAATAACTGGTTGCAGCTCTCCACTGTAGGCAGTATGGCAGGTGTTGAAGAGGGCATGCTCTTCTGGGTGCAGCACTGGGACATACAGGAATCCAAGTTCATGGTAAGACTCCTGGTAAAAAACAATGACATGAGACTGCTGCAGGACCAGTACCAGGGCTCCCAATATAAAGTGGAAGCCTGGGAAAGTCTCATCCATGATCTCACCAGTGCCGCTGGCATCCCTCAGACTGGTGACCAGGTCCAGCACCACTATGCCGACTAGAAATGGAGGAAGAGGGAGCTCTTGGAACCATGGGTCTAAGAAGCAAGAGACAGGGGAGATGTCCCAGCAGTGTGTAAGTATTCATAGCAATAATTATTTACCAAAGTCCAGCCTGTGTATGTGATGGATAGGTATGCATAAATGTTTCTCGATTTTCATTACAGCTGTAGCTGATTGGGCTGTGAACCAGGAAGCCCATGCCAGCAGGTTACAAAGGCTGCATCGCGAGGCTGGTGAGTAACAATCCTGCTTGCAGTAGTCATACCAAATAAATATAAAGGAGTAAAATGTCACCTGGCACTATAAAAAATGTGTATGGTTTCTACTGAAAAAAACAGACAATATGACAGTAATAGTCTCATATAGGTCATATGTAAATAAAAGTGTAACTGCCTGGCAACAAAGTTCTAAATCCTGGACTGGTTGTGTTTACTCTGGTATTTTATGGCCTCATATGTTGCATTCACCAAGATCTGGTATGTGAATAGTACTGTTGTGTCAATAGTACTGTTGTGTCAACTGTTTCTCACAATGCTACATAAAAAATATGTCTAGGAATGTCTGTATAAGAATGTTATAATTACAAGGTCAGATTGTACAACCAAGAGAGACTTGGAAAACACTGAAGGAAAAAAACAGCACTTTCTAAATAGCTCACTCTGATGAAATACAAATTTTATTTTTAGCACACACAGCCATGGTTTGAATTCTAGGAGTGGTAGTAAGCTGTATGCATAATAATACCTCTCAACTGTACAGATTTGTGCAGAATGCCCAGATTTTCACCTCATATTTTTGGCCTGTTCCTCTATTTTTCTGGCAAATCACTGGGATGATCTCAGGATTGTAGTCATTTGAGTTTTAGACTTCAGATCCTTCAGAAAATGTATATTAAAACAAATCATGTTACTCTAGCAACTTTCTAAAAGTTTATAAGAGCAATATTTAAAATATGTCCCTATTTGTACCCCCATGTTGTCAAGCTTTGTCCAGATGTTGTGCATTAAGAGATTGAGAGGTATGTGCATAATTGCAACTAGGAATCTGGGAATATGTGTAGAAACAGTCAGGTAGTGTTACCAAACAGTCCCTTCATAGGTCTACCAGGTAAGTGAAGTAGAATTTAGCTATAAGACCACTGAAGTATACACTGTGTACAAACATACCACTGCCCAAACCAAGGCCATAGGGTATTGTAATAATACCTGTAGAGTAATGATTAGAGCAATGATCATTAAAGTTGTGAGTACTGCAAGGATATACAAGTTGTTAATTGACATACCCCCCCACCATATCTGCAACAATAATTTAAACACACAAATCAATGAGTATGTTTTACACCAAATCTACTGTTGGGTCATATGTCCTATTGTTCAACAAATATTGAAATGTGTTTCTATTAATGTTCCATGTTGAAATGCTATCATTGGTGGCCTGTTGCTATCAATGTAACCTGCATGCCGTTGTAATGGCCACTGTAGTTCCATATATGCATGTGTTCTGTTTGCTATGCAACTGTTCCAAATCTGCTGTTTTGGGTTAATGGGAATATATATGCATGCTGTTATAACTAATCCTGGACTGTGTTGACTATCACTAACCCACATATGTTCTAAAACTGTAACACCATAGCATGTTTGAGAAGGCTGGTCCCAGCGGACCCACCTCTCCCACCTCATCTGGACATGGCACTGGCCCCAGGACATCTGGGACCCACCCCAGGACCTCCTCATCCACTGGTCCTGCACCACATTTGGGTGGAACCACCTCAGTGGGTGCGGACAGGATACTGTCACCCAAAGTCAGGTCTGGCGTTTGGTGTGTAGTGAGGAGTTTGGAGATCTGCTACACCAGCTCGAGGGCTGGATGGCACAATTAGAGGGTCAGCCTGCCCCCCCCCCCCCGCTCAGTCCCCAGCACAGCCACCTGCCCATGGATGGGGACCTCAATCCCACTGTATCCATTTGGGAGCTCATGAGCTTCTGCTTTCCAAACACCCTTCCCAATCCAAGGTGTTTACCCCTCACATGTGTCATATACCACACCTGTATGCTATCTTGTCTGACTTCCTACCCAACCTACAACCCCAAATATACCTACTATCCTTCCCCAACATCCCACTCTCACCATAAAGAAAAGGGCAATCTGTTCCCAAAAAACATTTTGCCCCATATATAGCTGTCCATTTCACACACGTACACTGGACACATGTAATCTGGTCTAGTTGGTTTCACAACACATTATTGTTGTCCTCCCCTCTCTCAGGGGTTTGAGTGTCCAAATATACCTCCAAATTCAGTATATATGCACAGCTGTTGTTGTAGAAGAAATGGACAGCTATGCACCTTCCCTGCACCCATCCTGCACATCCCTAGCTACTTTCCCTAGTATCTTTTCCTCTTCGTGCCCCTTTTTCACCACTTTCCTATCACCCCTTTTTTCTTTCTTTCTTTTGAAGAAAATAGCAAGGTGATAAGTGGGAGTAAGCACTTTTAAGAGTAGTAAGCGGGATTAAGTCTGTTTGCGTGTTGCTAATCAATGCCTACACAGTTTAAGCACTTTTATGGCTGTCTGCAAGCATATTTAACTGGAAATTTTCATTCCTTACCACTGCGCAAACCTGCGCAAACTCGCTTGCAACTGCTTAAAAGTGCCTTAATCACTCTGTATCCAACATCCCTTGTTTACCCAGCAACAAAATAATCAACACTTGCAAATCTCAAACCCAGGACCCTGCATACCATAGGAACAGCAAGTTACCACACACATATATATATATATATATATATATATATATATATATATATATATATATATAGACACACACACACACACACACACATATATATATATATATATATATATATATATATATATATATATATATATATATATATATATATATATATATATATAAAATACATACATATCTATATATCTATATACATATATCTACATATAGTTTTATATATATATATATATATATATATATATATATATACATATGCATATATATATATATATATATATATATATATATATAAATATATATATATATATATATATATATACATGGTCTACTTCAGTAGACCAAAATACCACATTACCAACATTTAAAACACTGAGCCCTAAACAACGAATCCACAACATCGAAATGTCAGAAACCCGACTAGCACAACACCGACACACAATACAAGTATCCCACAGTGCAATCACATACTACTACAAAACAGTCCAAACGCTCTCAATAAGTACAAAAACACTCCTCACAACCTCCACTAAACCATTTACTCTCATTTATCTCAAAATTAACTAAAATAAAAACTTACCTACTACATTCTCACACAAACAACGCAAACTAAAATACAGCTGCAACTTTAAAACAGCTACTGAAACTGGAAGACCCTACACCGCCATGATTCACCAAATTAACATACCCCAAACATCCAAAGTAACAAAAGCACATACACACATCTACCACAAACAAACAAATAAATTTCCACTAAGTACAGTTCATCCATTCCTAGTTTGGGGGGGGGGGGCTGCACCCTTCACCCCCCGCTAATTATATATACTAACTCTGGGATCGCACTACAGTGAGGAAAGGGCATATTTTCTGATTCTTACTGTAGCACGATATGACTGTAAACTCCTAACCTGCTGTTTGCACTGACAAGGAAGACTTCCACAAACGCGCTGTGACACTGCTGCATGGAGGTGAACTGAAGATCAAATGGCTCATCGCTCATGTGAAACTTCGGTGTTCTGCACGTTTGTTCATGTGGGCTTGGTGTTTTAAATGTTGGTAATGTGGTATTTCGGTCTACTGAAGTAGACTCATATATATGTAGTGCATTGAGACATTGGATCCACACTCTGAACCTCTCACTGCAGAACATCTGACACCGAAGGCAGTGTAAATGGGAGTGAAGGGGCCCAAAATAGGGACCTCTTGTAATTATTGCCATTATCCCTTCCTCCACAGCTGAACTGTTCTGCCTTGCAACAAAATAACTAGCCCATGTAAGTCTTGAACCCAGGATCTGGCACAACATAGCCACAGCAAGTTACCACTAAAGTCATCTGAGCTGTAAGGTGTTAGGATGATTTCTCTAACATATCATGCAGAACAGTCAGTCTACCATAGGGAATGTACAGTGAGGAAGCACTAAACATTCTAATGATACATATATACACACACACACACACACACATATATATATATATATATATATATATATATATATATATATATATATATATATATATATATATATATATATATATATATATATATATATATATATATATATATATGCATATTTTATATATATATATATATATATATATATATATATATATATATATATATATATCCACAGACAAACATACATATATAAATACAGAAATGCATATAGATATATATAAAGAGAGTATATATAGAGGGTGCACAGAATATCAAACAGCCATTATTCTGAATGTTGCCACCTTTTCAAATGGCCAGTGTCTGATTCTTTCCTACAAATGAGAATTATTGCATGAAACATATACCCACACAGAATGCAAAGGACATGACACCACACAGTTTGCATACATATAAATGTTTATTTTTGTACTATTTCAGCTGTTTCTGCCATTTCTTATAGCATTTCAGGTGTTTGAAATGCATAATAACTGATTAATCCAACTCTCAAAGAAAACATATGATACAGTAATATGCAAAACATAACATACTTTGCTGTTTAGGCTAAAGATAACATACTTTGCTGTTTAGGCTAAAACCTTCAAGTAGTACAACAGTAAAAGACACACTTGCCTTGAAGACAAGAATCAATCAACATTTAATTACATATGTAGTTCAATAGCCTCTAATTACACTCTGTAGTCAACCCCTAGGGGAAAAAGTATTAATTATCACAATGTAAATGTATCCGTTACATAACAATGCTTAACTTAAAATGTCACTATCACACTGAAAAATAGAACCATGTACAAGACAGTAAGCTCTAACCCACCACTGTTCCCATGGTGAAATATATAAAAATGTACAGCCATACATGTTGTAACCACCTAGGTTAAAAACATTTAATACCCTCCCCCATAAAATGTCATACAAGGGCATATAGCAGTGTTCACTATACAATGACCTCCAAACTGTACAGCGTCACACATGTTTTGTCCAGCTGTAGCCCTCATATATATGGACACTACCCCACAACTTGTGCGGGAGTCCACAACATCACTGGAATGATTGTAAGAATGTCAGCACTAAATAATGGTAGCTCATACCTATTAACCTCTTACTGCATAACATCTGAACAAAGCCTATTATATAAGTGAAGGACAGAGACTGAAACACAGGACCATATTTGAAATATTGCTGTTATGCACTGTGAAAGATGCTGGTTTTACATGATTTGTTGCAACATACCGTTACTCAGGAATATCAGGTCAGAAACACAAATGGATGTTGCCATGTACCGATAGCAATCAACGGAGAGAATGCCACCAATATGTCAGAGACAAGACCTGTGTGGGGAATAGACAAAACCTAACAGCTAATCCTCTGGCCATCATGTGGATAGGTCCACTGTTGAGATCTATGCAGACAGACTGCATTTCATGCAAAACTAGCATGCACGCACAAAGCCTGTAAAACTAGCAGTATTCAATGCATATAACAGCAATATATATATATATATATATATATATATATATATATATATATATATATATATATATACACACACACACACACACACACACACACACACACACACACACACACTGTCCCTAGGTTTGGAACTTTATACAAACATGTAGTTGGCTTGTGTCCACAAGTTCTGTTGTAAGAGGTATTCCTACCTGCTGTCTGTAACACTGCTACCCCCACACATGACGAATGTCTTCCAAACAGGAAAGGTAAAGGGACAATGCCCACATGATGCAGTTATTTCTAGTAGTGGGTTGCTATGACATTGGCTATTGGAAGAACTACACAGCTGCCTGCATGCAATTAGCAAGTGGGGAACAGCAATTGATGCAGAGGCCATCACCTGAACATGAGCATCATCTACCAAAGCCATGCTCCAACCTATTCAAATAAGCTTGATCCCAGTAGTGGAGAGAAAGAGAGAGAGAGATAGAGAGAGAGAAAACACTTAAACAAAACCTCAAAATAAAATAAGAAACAAGAAGACAACGTGCACACAGAAGGAACTTGAAGATAAACCAGGTTTGTGAAACATGTAAGCAAGTAATTGAATGTAGTACTTGGTCTGTAATAATGGGATAGATTATTATGAAAGATGTATATGTCCCATCAATACTTGCTGTAATGATGTCCTGCTGAACAAATGCTATGGACATACATCTGGCTCTGTCTGCAGTGTGCCATACCTGTCAACTGTGCAGATCTTCACAGAATGTCAAGATTTAGCCATCATAATGTTTGTTCTTTTCCTCCAAACATCTATATTTGTCAGACAAATAGCTGGATATGGAAGTAATGAAGTCATGACAGACACATGAGTTTCAGACCTCACCACCTTCAGAACAGTCATGATAATGCGAAATGTATCATGCTACAAACTTCATAGGTTTGTAATAGGCATATCTACAATCTGTCCCTATATATCCCCCTCTAATGTTAGGCTTTGTCCACATCTGATGTTCTAAGAGGTAGATAGGTTGGATCACAGCTGAGGAACCTGACACACCCTGGGAAAGGATAGCTCACATATGGCAACCAATAGAGTGTCTACCAAACAGTCATGTCTGTGCCACTGCTAGGCCAGTTAATGGGATGTTGCCCATATCCATATGTTACCTGTGAATATGAGTATTATACATGTTTGTATTGTAAGTCTAGGATACCTATATAGGGCATGAGCATAGTAAATCACTGTTGCATATGTGTGTGTTAAACTGCATGCAATATATTGAATTAATAACATTCAGCTGTACAGTGTTCTGGACAATATTCACAGTTGTGATAGATAGCTGCAGTCACTTACACATATACTTGTGTTATGGCAGCTATATTAATATTTTGTCAAAATTGACTTCCCTGTTTTGTCACCCAGTGATGTGGACCAATGACCAGAAGTCCTGGTATAATAGGTTGAGACATATGATTGAGCTGCAAGACTGTAAATACAGTGTGCCATAATGACATAGAACACAAATGTATACCAGGTATCCCCTGACCATGTGTATGTATGCGCATGTTCAGCTGAAAGGCACAGACGTAATAACATGGGTGACAAGCAGTCTGGAAAATAGGATGTGCATGTTGCACATGTGGGTAAAATCACTGTCACTGCATACAACAAAATAAAATGTGTACTGCTACTGATTGTTGCATTGCCATAACACTGATATGGGTACTACCATAGGCATGCTTATCATATAATAATCAGAGAAGTGTACAACTGTGTTATGACCCACTGTCCATGCCTACCACTAACAGCTATATCAACACCCATATATAGCAGCAAACAGACACTATAAGACTCACCACGAAACAAATTCTAGCTATTCAATCAAAAGACATGAACCAATCTTCCAAACCAAAACGATTTATTTGAAAACAAAGTACAGGATAAGCGCTTTTGCGTACTGCAATGTACGCTTCCTCAGATCTACATTAAGATAAACTCACTCAGTTTAAATACAACTATGATTATAAAATTAATTAGTCAATTAAGCAATTATTCAATCTATCTAAAGACCAATTTAAAGGTGTATACCAATGGTAAAACATTTCTTAATATACAAGAACATGCTAATCCAAAGGTATAACTCATCCATAATACACAAGACACAATCTATTTGGGTAAAATACCCCTACTACCTGCTTAATAAACTACTATAAGTTAATACATATAAATGTAAAAAAATAATAAAATAAAATAAAATAAAATAAAGAATATATGCAACTATAGCATTTATAGTGGTATATATATATATATATACACATAAACATAACCTTGGAACAGCCATGGAACACCACTTCATCCTAATTTGACATTTAAGCACGATAAATACCTGTATTTAATAAGCAAAACTCATCCAAATACATAATAACTTAAGACCTCGTAAATACAACATTAATGAAACAATATTGATCCAAAGATGTACACATTCTGTATATTAAAATGCACATCATAATTAATGAACAATATGCATACATAAACATGTTTTGTATATTTTTGGTATACACTTTATAAAACTACCCTCGCTATCTAGTTCATAAAACCTGGCCAAGATGCTTATTTCCTAGATCTCAGTATGGGTTTAAGTGAAACATATAGATTAAGACCAGGGGGTATATGTGCTCTTAATTTAAAGATCCACTCCAATTCCACCTTCTCTATATACTGGATATGAAAGTGTACACACCCCTGTTGGAATGCCAGGTCTGTATGCTGTATGCCAATGAGACCAGAGAAAGTCATGTCAAAATCTTTCTCACCTCAAATGTGACCCATAACCTGTACAATTCTATTGAAAAAGAAACAAAGCTGTTTCATAGAAGGTGAGCAACCATTGCCAAGTGAAGATGTGTCATGATGTTAAAGTACAAACCAAGACAAACCAATGCTGTAATCATCTCAGCAGGTGTTTACACAACATATCAGTGTAAGGGTGTGACCACACATTCATCTGGCCTACTGTACTGAGTATTAATTCAATATGTTTCCACAGGACAGGTTGGTATGTTCCCTATTGAACTGAGCAGTCTATAAGACACATCACAGGTGGGGATTGTGTTGATGTGCTTTTGTGGGGTCATGTTCCAATTGCACAAGTACCATGCATTGTAACAGGGGTGTGTGCACTTCATATCCACTGTAGCTATATGGAATCAGCAGTACCTTAACTTTACAACCATCCCCCACCAACGATAGAGTAATCCCCCTTGGTGGACAGCACCAAGACACAAAGCACATAATAGGTTGCTATAGTGGCTGTACAGGGACACATAGATGCAGATCACAACTTGGATGCAAGTGTACCTCTATCTGAGCAAGCATGTAGGTTCCCAGGTGACTTCCTGTAAGACTGACTATGACTAGAAATTAAACATATCTAAACCACCAAGACCAATTGCAACCATGTCTCCACATATGTATGCAGTCTCAGAGCCAGTAACACAAGTCAACCTGTACTGAGGGTAAAGTGCACCTCATACACACATGCCATGGATACAGGCAACCTGCATCAGACAGGATAGGTGGGAACAGTGGCACCCTGTCCACAACATTAGTACAGGGGGATATGCATATCAACCACACTCCTGCTCACATCAGTGGTGAGCATGGACATAATGCTGACTGATTGCAACAACAGCAAGTCTCCATGGGGCATGAGAACATCACAGTTTGCCTCCTACATGAACGCAGGCATGTGCTCACAGTTCCATCACACACTACAGTCAAACACACACATGCCACCATCCACACACCATCCACATGGAAGATGGCCACTGTCATCCCTCTACACAGAAATTAATGGTGAATAGTGGATTATGCCATTAAGTGTCCAACACTGGGGGAACTGGAAAGGTCAGGGCCAGGAGTGTAATGCAAGATGTCAAAGCCATTCTAGCTTAGAGTGTTATGGTATAGTCTGGATTATTTGCAAGTGATATCCACTGTTGATGTGTACATGGACAACCGTATGAGGTCCTGTGACCTTTTTTCCTGTTTATGTCTTCCAGGTACAATGTCCTGGGAACGTCTGCCCGCATTCACAAACCTGGAAAATGATGCAGTCATCCAATACCTCATCATGCATCATGCAATACTATTCGGCCGCAGGGCCCAGGATCTGCAAGAGAGGACCACCCTGTGGAACGAGCTCATACACAGGGTAAATGATGTCAGCCTGCAGAATCAAAATTATAAGCAGGCGTGGCATTGCTGCACAGATCTGATCCTCCATGCCTGTCAGCGTGCTGCTACTGTTAGGAGGGGACCAGCTAGCCACAGGTGGGTATCATGCCATCCAGCCCCACTGACACATGCTGAGGAGCTCCTTGCCAGCCTTGGGGAACCCGCCTGCCAGACAAGCCAGCAGGCTGAAGACAGCATTGTGGAGGTGGGTGCCACCCACAAAATGGATGAGGAGCATGCAGGTAAGGCCCCAGGGCACATTACTAGACCACTGTTGCTTATCCATTTTCATCTGTAAAGTATCTACATGCATATATCAGATAATACAGTCTGTTGCTGCAGTGTAGTAATGAACAGATGTGCATAATCTCTAGTATTGTGAGTTTGTACTGTCGATGTGCTGAAATGCTGCTCCCGCCTCGTACCAATGCCACAGGTGTGGCTACTGACATTACTTCTCTCACACAACTATTTAGGTCCCTCTGATATACAACTGGGGTAGCAGCCTGTAGCTGATGAGTATGGAATTGTTTTGTTCAGGTTTGCCAATACACCAGCCATGTTATGGCCATGCTATTTGCCATGTACATTTAACACACCTACCCATAATGTATGCTGTACATGTTCACTTATTGTTGGTGTTAACTACACTGCATCACAGTGGTCACCATGGTGGCATATCTGAAGGGTATGTAAAGTGTCCTGCAGTATACCTAACAACCTGTCAGTGCAAGATGTGTGGACAAAGATGAGCATAATGGTGGGGCAAATGGCCTACAGTAGGGGCAAGTCTGAAACATTACCCTTATACAGTGGCTACAACAGTGTATACACCACTATTACAATGGCAACTGTTCCTGATATAAACAAAGGCAAACCACAATACCACATTCCACACCTTTTACAAACTGCAATGTGATCCTAACATGAGCAATGAATGTGTAATATGGAATCCTATGTTAAGACAACACATATGGGGAATACATACCTTAACAAACACTGGAAGCATATGTGTGCACACACTCCAAATAGCATATTGTGGAAGCAGCTTGTGATGTACTGACAGCATTCACACATCTTGAGTACACAGCTTCCATCAAGTACAGTCCCTCAATATCACAGCAAGTAATGGGCTTCTGTCCAAGAAGTATGTCCATGACATTTGCCCACTCACCTGCAACAGAGGCAGCCATGGCTTGCACATATCTTACAAACCATGAAATGGATCCCATATCTGAAAGGTAACATTCAGGAGTGGGAAAAGTAGCCTTATCTCACCATTGCATATACCATGGCAAATAGTGTAGACAGTCATGCATGTGTGTATGAAGTATGGGACAACATTGATGTAGAAAATAAACAGATAACCATCCAAAACAGATGACGAAACATGTTGCAAACTGGTCATGGAGGCTGCCCAGAAATATGCAGCAACACTGAGGGACTTGCAGGAATGTCTAGCAAGTACTGCATGTGCAGTACTTGTGTCGACAATTGCCTGGATTCTGCATAAGTGTGGCCTATAGGTTAGGGTAATCAGACGGAAGAGTTGTCTCACATGATACATCATCCAGGGCTCTCTACAGGTAGCATAAGCATAACATCAAGTCTCCCAAAGGTATGTGTTGCAATGTGTAATGGTGTCATGAGACCAAGGCTCAAATCTACAGACAGTATTCATAAAGATATGTGTGGTGCACAAGCAACACCTCACTCCACTTCAGGGCCACCATCCCCAATATTTAGCTTGCTGGTGCCAGTGTACACCTTTAGGTTTGCTGTTCATTAGCTGGAACTAGATCAGTAGACATGGTGTTTGGAATTTGGAACACTGCAAAAAAACACATGTGTGGCCCATAGTTGTCAAGCATCTGCAATAAAGCTGAGAATGGGGAGGGGTATCAGCTTGAAACACAACAGTGAACTGAAGTATACATCCAAAGCTTGCTAAGAATGGCTCTATCTGAACACAGTGAAGGTTATGAATTATGCCAGACATAACCCTAACTCTACAGCAGAAGTGAAGCCACTGTGTGACCTCCAAGGGCTGTGCACATAAGCTGACCTTGCAATCTGCAGAGTTGGGGGACATTTTTAGGACAGAGTGACCAAATAATGGCAAGTGAAGATGGGCCATGCTAGTATACCACTTCCAGGAATAGTGACTGCTGTAGTTCACTTAACAGGTGCTTCAACAAACCATTGTGTTAAGGGTGTGCACACTTATGCAAACTACACATTGTATACATCTCATTCAGCATCTACATGACTAACACATTTGTTTGATACTGCATTGGATTGCACAGGTCATATATCACATATCAGGTGTGTGTAATGTTAACAAATACAGTATTGTGGCCCCAATTGCATATCATAGAAGAGGCTGGCATGTCAACAAGGGTGTGTACACTCCTCATATCCACATTAAGCTTTGAAGGTTGTCAGAGTAACCACATTTTATTGCACATACATGCACTGCTGATGATGAGATCTGTAAATCAAAGGACAAGGACAGGCATTAATTACTGACATTAGTCCTCATATCATCCCGGATATGTATCAGACAAACACATAGGGGCTGTGAGCAACAGAGCAAACATAACTGCTACACATATAGGCATTCAGTAATGGTGTGTACACTTGTGAGGTATGGTGCACAATACATGCCAGTGTGCTGTACAGGTACACAGCAATACTGTGTACATGGGTGCAGTGTGTTCCAGGGGAAAGGCTAACACCTAACACAACTCATGCATCACAGAGATGTATAATGTTGGTAACAAAGATTGAGTATGGCTGCAGTGCATGCTGTTGAGTGTCAAATGTCATGCATGTTGACTGTTGGGTAATGAGAGGTCTGTGTAATATCTTTGTGCCACCTCTCCTGTAAGTGTGGGTGTGTGTGTGTGTGTGTGTGTGTGTGTGTGTGTGTGTGTGTGTGTGTGTGTGTGTGTGTGTGTGTGTGTAGAAGCAAACCATAAAGCACTGGTCTTAATTTACATTTCTTGTCTGCCCCTCACAGGTGGTGAGGTGGGTTAGGGTTCCTCCTGCAGGCAAACTGATGTTAGTGTCCATACAGACTCTGACAATGATGACAGGCATAGTGTGGCACAGGCAAGGTTGTCAGGGGCTGAATCTGTGCCATTGGTTGACATCCCACTTTTATCCACCCCATCCCCACACACAGTCACAATGCCCATACATACCTCATCACCATTTGCCGTAGATGAGGGACAGTTGGCAGGCAGTGGCATGGGACAGGAAAGTGTGGTGACTATGGCAAGTGTGTCTGTACACAGCAGCCATAGCCTGATGACTGGCAAGGTACCACACAGGCCGATGTACAGAGGTGCTCATAAGAGTGCCGCTGGCCATTATGCCCCTGGCAGATGTGCCACAGCAGGTGTCACAAGATTTATATTTTGGGCTGTCATGAAGGCACAGGCATGTATGGAATGTTACACCAGAGATTGTCTGAGTTTCTAGAGGGCTACTCTTCCTGCTGTATGTGACTACATCTGTGATCTTGCAGGTGCCCACCATTATTTTGCAGAGGTCATGGATAGATGGTTAGGTGAGATGTGGGAATCCTTGACCATGTGGTGTCTGTGGTAGAACATGTGGTGGGAGTAGGGCGTCAGCCACATGGACATAGGTCAGCAACACCAACAGATGGAGGTCTACGTGGAAGTGCAGCAACTCATGGCCACTCCCGTAGTGGCAGTACCAGGACCAGCACTGCAGGGGGTGCTGTCCACACCACAATGCAGCAGGCCATGTGCACATGGTCCTGGATGATCCCAACAGGGACTCAGATCCAGTGGACAATTGTCATCATCAGGGGAGAGTACCATATCTGGGCTTCTGTCTGGTAGTGCCCATGCAACCCTTGGCAGGCACAGTTCCCATGTTCATGGCAAGACATGGTGAACTGTACACCCTGCCATGTACGGTCTGCAGCTGTCCAACAAACTCCTGTATAGGGTAGCCACATGGCAGAAATGAGTGCATACACACACACACACATCACCAACACAGCTAGGGCACCTCCATACCTACACACACCATGTCTGCATAGCCCATTTAATAAAGAACCCCCTAACCCACACACATGATGTCAACCAAATGGCTCAGCCTAGGCATCTAGCAAACCAACCACACACCCTGTGCATATGATGATACCTGTGCCACATCCCTGTCATCCATACCATTGATGCAGGCACATGCTAATATGGTTCTAATGCACAGGGTGAATGTATTAAGATTTAGCAATGTAATGCTGTTTAACATTTTGTCAGCTGGAATGATTAATGCTTACATGTCAGGGTGTGTAGCGGTCCAGCCATGACGCATTATAGCTGTTAAACACTGACTGATTGTAGTCTCCATAATGTATTCTGTTTGTGTTCAAGGTGTCTATGTGTCAGCAGGATGTTTTTCTGCTGTCCTTTTCTACAAGGGGTGTGGCACTGTGGTGACACATTGACTGTGTCATATCCCGGGTGCAGCTGAACACAAGTAACAGGTCTGTATAACAGTTACTGCATGGGCCACATGGCTGATAGGTCTGAGAGGTGTATACAGGTGAGTGCATGGTGGCTGATCTAAGCAGCCCTTCTACAGTGGACAATGGTAAGTGTACTGGGTGGCACACACCAAATGTTTATGAATAATACACACAGAGGGTTTGGTGTTGATACAATACACAGAGAATACTGTTCACATGGATGTACTTCATTTTGCAGTGAACTCATTTTTGCCTATGTAATTCCACCAATACCAAATTGCCAAAACATCACATCAGTAAATAATCAGTCCACCAGTTTAATGTCATTGACAAGGTACTGACAAGGTATATGTCCTCTTCCCCAATGTAGTGCAATCCTGGAGTTGGTAAACATAGGTGTGCTGGTGTGGGTGGCACAGGCCCCACTTTGGAGAGTGTGGGGTGGCGTAGAACCACACATAGTGGGATTAACAACTACTTAACCTGTTAACATAAAGTGTACAATATAACAGCATACTAAGGGGGGGGGGTACGCACAACAATAACCCCAATGTGGATGGCTGTGTCCACAACAACCACACCCAACTATATATACCAACTCCAGTATTGCTGTACAGCTGTACAGTGGTGACAAGGGCATTTACACATCCACTACTAGTTTTGATGGAATGAATTTCCACAAGATGATTGCTTTGAAATGTTACCTTTTGCCAGTTAGTTCTCAGACAAATGATCTCCTGGGACATATATTTTCTGCAAACTGAAGTAGATCCCTTCACGTGCACACACACTTACTTGGCAACACTGAGAGTAGAACCCCTACCTAGGTACTTATTACTACTAATGTGTTTGGCCTTAATTGCACACACCACATACTTTTAGGATGAGGTGTGTCCCGAGTTTCCTGTTAAGTGACGAACATCATCAGGCCTTGTACAGCATGGTAATGGGAGATGTACTGGGTGTTAATGAGCAATACATAGTATGACATACTGTCATATACACATTGACAAACACATACAGTCACAGATACATTTGACAGACCTGGGTTTAGCAGTGCTAACTACCATGTCAGTGAGCCCATAATGTTACAGAGTTTTTGCACACAGCACGTGCATCATTGGGCTGGATAGTGTAATCAGTTACCTGTATGGTTGATGGTGACAATGGTCCTCATACAGTGGACCTTGGGACATGTACTTGGGGTACCATGGTGTAAGGACAATATACCCAGCACCCACACCCAACATTGGATATTGTACTCACTGAAATCCATGACATACCCACAATCACACATTGACCAGGACTGCAATACAAACCCTTGTCTGTCTAATCAGGCTACTACAGGGATATGCATTTATTGCACATGCCACAGAGATAGTAGGGTGAGGGTTTGTTGTGGCTCTCCTAATGTCAGCAACATCACCATCCCTTGTAATGTATGGCAAGGTTTAGTGTATTTGGAGAATGTGGCCTCAGAATGCTGTCTCCTGCAAATATGCACACTCACACACAATTGCACACACACACACATATGCACACACACACACACACACACACACACACACACACACACACACACACACACACACACACACACACACACACACACACACACACACATACTCACATTTTCCGGGACTCAGAGGGTAACCCACACCTATCTACCCATTTGTAGAACAGTGTTATGCTGGTACTGCAAGCTCCAGGTAGCCCAAAGGGTGAAGAGTGTAACAAGATATATTTAATGTGAATTACAGCAGCAGCCATTTCTAAATATAGCAATGGGGTTGTAGTGGGTGAGAAGGCCATCAGAGTATATTCAACTACAAGTTTACAAACACACGGACACTGTTATTCTCAGTAATGTACACTGACACATTTGTCAGCACTGAGGTCCATAGGTGCAGCTGTTTCTAGGTGTGTACCAGGCTAATGTCCATGGAGAGATGAGAAGAGTAGGGCATGTGGGTATACTGGTATCATACCACCTGACATTTGTCAGCAGGCCATCTATAAACAGATGCTACTTGAGTGATCCACAGGGTGACAGTTACATTCAACATCCAGTCATTTGGTTTTCTCTTCCAGAGGGCCAGTGAGGTGCTCCAATTGGCATGTATGCAGCATACATTGCATAACATGGCCAGTGTCTGGGTTAGAGACTTGTACCCAAGCATGTTCTGTTTACTGTGGTAGGCTGGCTGAGGTATCCATGGCATGTGGTGCATATAGGGTGGGGTTTCCTAGCTGTGGCATTCCTAACACAGCTAGACAGACATGTCAGTGTCAGTCAATCAGAGATTGCCTGTAAGCAGCCAAGATGGATACCTGATATCTGCACATTTGTACAGAGGACAGACATAAATTAGCTAGCCAACAGGATATGCATTAGGATGAATGTTTGATAGACATCTGACACTGATAGGTATGCCATTACTACATGACAGCAGTCTTCAATGACATGTCCTAAACACATAGTAGTCTACAGTTAATATCAATATATCAGATCAATCTCCAATAAGAAATACTTAAAAAACATATAGCTCAAACAAACACGATAGTCAGTACTCAGAGTCCAGCTTTGCATGCAGGGGTGTATGGTTCCAGTAGTACAATCTACAATCTACTCTTACTTGGAAAGCACTGTTAAAAGTAGTAACATAATGATACTATACATGCAAGTGTGACTGCATATACTCTGGGATACTACCCATGTATGAAACACATACAAAGAGAAAAGATTGTGGTACTAGCCATGTATACTCATGTGTCCCATACAGTAAACTCACACCCCCTGCTACTGTAATGACAGCACATACAAGCATGTTATGTAGATGGAATTAAATACACTTATTAAATATGTCATTACCCTATTTTATCAGACATGAATGTGATCACTGGTTACCAGGGCTGAGTTATGCTTAGCAGGTGCAAGCATTGCTTAAATGTAAATGCTAAGCAGATTTGCGCACAGGTAAACAAAGTCTACATGGTGTAAGCTCCTTTTCATTTAACCATATGTTAACACCGCTTATTGTCACTCAAACCCACGCAAACCCACTTAAAGCTGCTCAAAACTGCCTTAACCACTCTGTATCTAACAGTCCTTGTTCTGCCTAGCAACAAAATAAACAGCCCTTGCAAGTCTTGAACTCAGGACCCTCTAGACTATAGCCACAGCAGTTAACCACTAAGCCATCTGAGCTGTAAAAGTGTCTATTGCTTTTTCAAATATATCACTCAGTACACATACTGAATAGTAGTGAACAATGGCTTTGACTACTACAATTGTTTACTACTTGTTAATGAAAATACTGTTGAATCAGTCATGTTTTTATATCTAAATATACACATATCAGATAAATATGGTGGGACACATCTGAGAAGGTATAAACAACACTCATGTTTGCACATAACAAGGATATGGATATATATATATATATATATATATATATATATATATATATATATATATATATATATATATATATATATATATATATATATACACATATATACCTCATCATAAAAGGGTTCTCGTCCAGGAAAAAAGAGGTCATCATTACCCTCTACTCATCACTCATTAGACCCATTATAGAGTACAACGCTCCTTTTGGAATGTACCTCACAAAACAGCTGCAGCAGCTGGAAAGGCCACAGAAGTACCTCACAAAGAGGATTACTGGACTCAAACAAATGCCCTACACTGACCGCCTCAAAAAACTCCAGCTTTACTCCGTAGCATATCGCCTACTCAGAGGTGATCTCTGCCTAACATATAAAGCTATGTCAAACCCAGAGCTGTTGGACATGCTACATCTAAAGAAATCCCAATCCCTTCGAGCTACACACTCTAGGGACCTAAACATTGTCACCACAATAAACAGGACATGCTGGAGGGATAGATTCCTATCCCAGAGACTTCCCATACTTTGGAACAGGCTACCCATCTATGTCAAGCAAAGTTCTTCATTAGCACTCTTCAAGAAAAATCTTGATGAGTGGATGGGAAATAGGAAATACACCTCGGGGATCACTTCTGTGTCTCTGCTCATCAGTAGCACAGGAAAATAACTTTCTTGGGTGGCGTAAGCCAGGGAACCTTGTTGGCTAGGCTTGCATAGGTCCTTAGGCCTATAGCCTAGTACCTACCTATGAACCTATGATATATATATATATATATATATATATATATATATATATATATATATATATATATATATATATATCTATAAAATAAATGCCCATAACATGTAGTGGAGTCATACCTCAGCACCATAACTCTCAATCTCTTAGTGCAAGGGAACGTAATGTAAGTATTGCAGTTATAAATGTAAAATGATGCTACAGTAACAGGGGTTGTGTCAACAGACATGTGTAGGAAGGCTCTTTTGAAACTGATATGTATGCCATCAGTTACTGACAGACATCATAAAATCATCGTAGTGAAGTACCACACAATTCACAGTAATGATCCTGTGGAATGCAACAGAAATATAACCAATAAATGTGGACAGTCTGAAACAATCTAGTCAGTCCAGAGATGTACACATAACACTTTAGTGCAAGATGTGTGGACCAAGCCTGACAAAGGGGATGTTTACAGCCATGAAAATGGGGATATATCACAAATACTGGAGTAGATAAGCTCACACGGTTGTTGCATTTATACCCCCCTGTCTGCCCTAACACATACACAGTTGAGGAGTATAGGTTCCAAGCCCACATTCTTCCCACTAGTTAGTGACATACATCTTCACAGCATCCCACTGCTTTTTTCAGAAATACACAATAGTTATGGTGACCAGGCAACAGTACATATGACAAATATCTGGACATAACGTCACACTAGGTAAATACACTGAGCTGCTAGGCATGCCACAAAGCACTATCTAAACTACAGTCAGACTGCCACAACACTGACCCAAGTTTCCTATGAGGGAATACACATGTAATTGCAAATATAGCAGGCACTACAGGCATGTAATAGCATGGAGTAACAGAAACCATTGTGAAAGTGTATGCCCACAACCAATCTGAACACAGTCACAGTCACATTATGGTAAGTCTAATTAATATTACAGTATATTTTCTGTGCGAACAAAACCATTCTCATATTTGACACTCACACACTAACCCTACATATACTGGCCCAATTCACAGTGTAGTCAGATGCCTGACTGTGGTGTGGGACATGACTCACACTGGCCCTACAAATATATATGCTGATAGAGTACCAGAAACTGGAGCAGCATGCAATGTCAGATAGAAAAGGACCAAGAACACTGACATCTACCCCAGTCTGTACACAGGCCAAATAACATATTCACAATACACAATTACACTTTATAAGTACTTACATACTTACATAAGTGAGTTAGATAAAAAGGTGCAACTTGATGTAATTTGTCCAGTGGAAACTCCAACTGAATGGGTATCTTCCATGGTGGTAGCTCATAACAGAAGCTCAGTTGACATCTCCAGTATATCATTGCTGGAGCCTTCCTGTGTCCTGACAGAGTGCTCTTCAAACTATCTGGAGATATACAGAGCTGAGTATATTTTTCTGGCACCAGAGTTGTGTACTGGTAATTGTTGTTTGACTAATTTTATATCATTGCTGGCTGACTTTAGAGTTGTGCACTGTTATTTTTGCTTACTGTATAGTTTTTCAGATCTCTGCTGAAGGTGTTGGTTTTCCCATACCCACCCTCCCTATTCCTGTGTTGTTTAAATTTGGAGGCTTTTGCAGTTGCCCGCCCCCACTGTAGATTTGATCTGGGACACTCCCCGCAGTCCCATCTCTTTACCTCATTCTACCTAATAGACTCCTTCTGCACTTGTTTTTAGTCATTTTTAATTTAATCGCATTTTTTAAACTGTTTGGTCTAACATTGCTAGATACTCAAGTGTGCTACCTTGCACTGCATTTGAATTGTTTTGACTGCTGTTTTAGCTACTTTTCTGTATATATATATATATATATATATATATATATATATATATATATATGTGTGTGTGTGTGTGTGTGTATATATATATATATATATATATATATATATATATATATATATATATATATATATATAAAAAAATACCTTTCCTGTAACTAGTGTAGTCCAGATTCAGATTTGCTGTATCCAGGACTTTATGTAAGCTTCTGAGCCCCTCAAAGCTTTCTGTGTTGGAGGGAAGCCTTCCAGCTTATCAGTGGGAGTGGTAAGCACTAGGTAACCTATCTACCACATAAGGAGTGGTTCTGGCCCAGGAACTGTAGTTATTGGCAGTTTGGGCAGTTTTTCCATCTCTCTCAACTTTCTGATTTAAAAGCCCACATTTGCACTTGTTTCCCCCCTTCCTGTAACTAGTTTAGTCCAGATACAGATTCTTAGTTTTAGCAACTGAATTTGCTTATTCGTGATCAGTACTTGTTCAGAACTTGTAAGCACTATGACAGCACTCAACCTTCTTCATTACCTAGAAGAAAACAGTTTTGGTACTTACTTTCCTCACTTGCTTAGAGAAAAACAGCTCTTGTACTCACTTTCCTCACTTATCTAGAGGAAAATATTTTTTTATTCAGGCATGTCCAAGGGCCAGCTCCCAGTGTTCTCTCCTATCTATCTGATGAATCTGGGCATCTTGGGGCAATGTAGAAATTGCCTCATGTACACAGACAACCCTCTCCTCCTACCACCCAACACTACAACCTGTGAGAGATGCACTTATCTAGCCAAACTGGAGGTAAAGCTCTCTCCAATCAAGACTGAACTTGACAGTCAAAAGGAGAAGGTAAACACTTGCACCACACCACACTACACTCATCACATAGTCTCACTAAATCTACAACACCACAATCCACACATAGAAACACAAAAACATTCATGGAGGTTCTCAGTAATAATCTGCTCAAGCAACAGATATCTCCAAAGCAGAAATGTAAGCAACCTCCACCCCCAACACAACCCAAATGAAACATAGCCCACAGACTCAGTGTGCCACTCAACCACAGCCAATAAGGCAAAACAATGTACCCAACACACTAGTCATAGTTTACTCTATAGTCAGGCACACTGATGTCCCACTCACCAGGCTAAACAAGGAGAAGGTTACTGTCAGCTGCCTGTCGGGTGCCAGGATCCGCCACATAACCCACGCACTCAGGTCACTCCACAACAAGTACAAATATGACTCTGTCATTGTCCATGTTGGTGTGAACGACCTGAGACGTACCTCCCTGGACTACATGAAAAAAAACATGGAAGAGCTCTCCGATCTTGTAGCCCAGGCAGGTATGACCCTAGCCTTGAATAGCATTCTACCATCACCCAGAATGATGCCACAGTACAAGGACAAAATTATTGACTTCAACAATTGGCTAAGCTTCTGGTATCCAGTATCTGCCTGCCTGGGATGACATGGTCATGCTTTGCCAGAGATGGCCTGTACCCGTCACCCCTGGGATTCTGGATAGTGGCTAAGGTTCTTGCCACCCCTATAGTGCCTTTTTTAGGCAAGGTTCAAATGACAAATTTACCACCATAACAGGAACAGGCAAGCAAAAACTGAGAGTGATGCTACTCAATGCTAGATGTCTAAATCTCAAAATGCACTCACTCAAGGCACTCCTTAAAATGGACAACACTGATAACTGTGTAGTGACTGAGACCTGGTTCAAGACTCCAGAGAGCACCCCTGCACTACCAGGCTATAACTCATACCACACGTTTCAGCCATGTAACCTGGACCGGAACACCAAAAGCGGAGGTGTGTCCATATTCATTAAAGATATCCACACCTCCAGGCTAGTTGCTCAGCATAATGCAGCCGAGGTTATCCAAGTGCAACTAACTCTGGGCAAAACTTCCATCCAAATTGTAGCTTGCTACAGATCACCCACCATGCCCCAGGATTCCCACTCCTCTTTTCTTGATGTACTGGAAAATATTAGGGTTCAACCAAACACCCTAATAATGGGCAATTTCAACTACTCCACCATTAACTGGGAAAACTACTCATGTACCAACTCCTTCGCTCAATGCTTTCTGGAATTCATAAACTCCAATGCCCTGGATCAACTTATCCACAACCCCACCAGGAGCAACAATATCCTAGATCTAGTCATTACCAACATGTGTGACCAGTGTTCCACACCTGAAGTCAACGCCTCATTGGTCCGATCCAACTATAAGCTAATTACCCTAGATATCCACATCCTGCCCCCACCCCCATTAAGGAAACCATGGTAAACAATTTCTGCAAAGCCAACTTCATGCTTCTTAAGACAGAAGAGGTGAACTTCATGACACTCATGCAGATGGACAATACAGTTACGACTACTGAATCCTACACAATTTCGCTTTATAAGCACTTACATGAGTGCATGGATCATGCTATCCCAAACAGAACCAAAACACTATCCTCCAAAAAAAGGAAGCCAATCTGGTGGTCCCCTGCCATAAACAAACTGTACAACAGAAGGAAAAAACTGTTGCAAAAAAGAGTAAAATCCCATGAGTGGAGGAGCTCCTTGGTCAGCTGCAGTAAGAAGCTGCGATCCCTGATAAAATCCTCCAAAGCTAGTTATGAAAACAAAATCACCAATGATTCTAAACACAACCATAAAGCATTCTATAGCTATGTCAAGAATCTCAATGGCAACACTCAGATCTGCTCTGAGTTACAGCACAATGGCTCTAAATATACAGATCCAACTGATATTGCCAACATCCTGGCAGATAGGTTCAGTGCTAACTTTACCCCCCTCTCACCCCCTAAAAAGCCCATCTCTATACCAGAAGAATGCAAAGTTCCTGTAATCACGGCTGCACAGGTAAAAACCACACTCTCCAAAGCCAAGAACACAGCATCCATGGGACCAGACAACATCCCAGGCTGCATTCTACATGAACTACAGAATGAACTGGCACCCCACCTAAGTACCATGTTCAATCATAGTCTCACCTCAGACTTTGAGCCTGCTGAATGGTGCACAGCAATGGTTATCCCAATCCTCAAGGGGGGAGCCACCACGGACCCCGGGAACTACCATCCCATTAGCCTGACGAGCCTGGTCTGCAAGGCCATGAAACGTATCATCATGGAACTTGTAAACAAAGACATTGGTAATCTCCAAACTCTGGACCAGTTCAGGTTTGTAAAAGGCAGATCATGTCTCCTAAACCTGATAGACTTCTTTGAAGCAGTCACCAAAGCTGTAGACAAGGGTAAGGTAGTTCACACAGCCTATCTAGATCTTGCCAAGGCTTTCGACACCATCCCCCACTCTGGAATTATAGATAAACTCACTAAACTAGGTATAAATCCCTATGTCACAAGATGGGTTGCCAACTGGCTGACTGACAGAACCCACACTGTGAAAGTAGCAGACTCCAAATCTGACTTCAGACCAGTGACAAGTGGTGTACCACAGGGTTCAGTCCTGGGTCCTATCCTGTTTGGTATCTACTTCTCTGAAGTACAGACTAACACAGAAGGTTTTTGGCTAATGACGTTCACAGATGACTGCAAACTAGGAGACATAATCAAAACTCCTAATGATGTGGACATCCTACAAAAAGGGCCTCACTGAGACAGATGCCTGTTGTAACAGCCATGGCCTCAAGTTCAATGCCAAAAAGTGCATTGTCATCCCCTTTGGTAAAAACTCTGTACCCATGAACTACAACATAGGCAGTAGTATACTTACCACTGAAAGTGTGATAAGAGACCTTGGGACACAGATGGACAGTAGTCTCTCCTTTGATAATCACATCACCACAGTAGTCAGGAAATCCTTCTATGTGGCACACCTCATCACAAAAGGTTTCTCATCCAGAAAAAAGAGGTAATTGTTCCCCTCTACTCATCACTCATTAGACCCATTATAGAGTACAATGCCCCTTTTGGTATGTACCTCACAAGACATCTACAGCAACTGGAAACGCCGCAGAAATACCTCACAAAGAGGATTACTGGCCTCAAACAGATGCCCTACGCAGAACATCTGAAAAACACCAGCTTTACTCCGTCGCATATCACCTACTCGGAGGTGATCTCTGCCTAGCATACAAAGCTATGTCAAACCCAGAGCTGTTGGACATGCTCCACTTAAAGAAATCCCAATCCCTCTGAGCTACACGCACTAGGGACCTTGTCACCACAATAAACAGAACATGCCAGAGGGATAGATTCCTGTCCCAGAGACTTCCCATACTCTGGAATAAACTACCTATCTATATCAAATAAAGCTTCTCATTAGCACTCTTCAAGAAAAATCTTGATGACTGGATGGGAAATAGGAAATTCATCCCAGGGATCACCTCTGTGGCTCTGCTCGACAGTGGCACAGGAAAATAATTTTTGGGTGGCAAAAGCCGGGGTACCTTTTTGGCTGGGCTTGTATAGGCCCCAGGGCCAATAGTTTAGTACCTCCCTATGAACCTATGAACCTATAATACACTGCTACACAATACTTACACTCTGTCAACAATCACCATAAGTACACAGACCTCACTACTGTACAGACTACAACAGAATGTCCAGGTTTTGTCTTCAAATATAAGGCCTCCTATAGATAACATGTCTGGCAGTTTGAAATCTCACTGGTTTTTATCAGGTATGATGTCAGTAAATAGTGATATACTGTACATATGCACCTCTTACTGAATGACATATGGACAAAGGGTGACAGACTTGGGGGACAGAGTCACAAACACAGGGCCAATATTGACATATTGCTGTGATAAACTGAGAAAATTGCTGATGTAACAGGGTTTGTTGTGGCATATCTCTTCTGAGGAATATGAAGTGAGTAACACACATGAATGTCACCATTTCCTGACTGCAATCATCAGAGTATGCTACTGCATTTCTAAAGACAGAAAATGTGTGAGTAACACACCACATCTAAGACTCCAAACTTTGGTCAGTCCGCAGATAGTCCTACAGGTGAGAGTTTCCTCAACCACATAACACTGTCATGCCAGACTTTAAATCATGCAGAACAGCCATATCCACACAAACCCTGTTAAACTAACATTACTTCAAATGTAGAACAGCAATATTTACATTCTGTCCCCATGTCTGGAACATCCCCCTCCAGTTTGCTGGCCTGTCTTCACAGTGTTTGTTGTAAGAGGTATTTCCAACTACCATCTGTGATGCTGTTTGTCAGACACCCACATGAAGTCCTGCTCACATTGAAGGAAAAGGACCAACACCCACATGAAGTGCTTATTTATAGGAGTGCACAGGCAATCGGCTGATTATGAGCATTACCTACAAAAGTCAAGCTGCTGCCTACGCAAAACAGATGTACCAGTGAGGGAGAGAGAGAGAGAGAGAGAGAGACAGAGAGAGACAGAGAGAAAGTAAGAAAGGAAAAGAGAAAGAGTCAAACGTGTTTGTGTATGATCTCTGTGGGGTCTATATTATAAGATCGACATTTGAAAACATCGAACAACATATGGTCGACACCATATGGTAGATGTCTTCAAACATCAACCTTATAAAAACACCCATGCAGGATACTGATCACACACACACACACACACACACACACACACACACACACACACACACACACACACACACACACACACACACACACACACACACACACTTACCAGTACTGAGTTTCAGATCCCTACGGGGCTATGTATTGCTATTACAGTGTTACGCAGTTATTGCATGCACCATGGAGCGTACATGTTGGAGAGCTGTCCAAAGGTATCTTTGAAGGTGAGTGACAGCAGCAGTGCTAAAGGAACGGTAATGGAAGTGTAGTAAGTATGAATGTCCACAAAATCAGGTGTCAACAAAGACACACGCACTCTCTCACACACAAACACACACATTATCACCATTGCCAGGACCAGGATTAGAACTCCTACCTAACTGGTTTTCTACACTACAGAATTACGCAGTCATCGCAAGTGCCACAAAGCTTACAGGGCTGAAACTTGGCCAAAGGGTTATTTCAAGGTGACTGACATCAGCAGGCATGCTAAAGTAGGACAATGGGAGGTGTAGTAAGTGTGAATGGCCTGAAAATCATTCATCGCACACACACACACACACACACACACACACACACACACACACACACACACACACACACACACTTGCTAGTACTGAGATCCATAGGTTCATTGCTTCACAGGTGTGTAGTAGGTGAATGGGCTTGAAGGCTCTACAAGGCTAGGCCAAGGGAATACCTTGGCATCAGGCAGCATGACAATAGTCCCCAGTGTGGCTCAGGGATGTATTCCCTGGAGTGGTCCCCAGGTGTGGGTATTGTATTCACCATCCACTTATCTGGGTTTCTATTGTGAGTGGCCAGTGATGTGCACTGCTTCCCATGTATGTGATGCATATTCCATAATATGGACAGTGTCTGGGTTGTGTACATGTCCCACATGCATGCTCTTTGACGTGTGGAAGTGTACTTGAGGTCTCTGGGGCATGTTGTGTGGACAGACTGGTATCTTCTGATGTAGCATTCCTGACCTCATTTGGTGAGACCTGGCTATGTAACTGAGGTCGTGATTGCACCTACAGTGACAGTATGATACAAGTATTCAGTGGAGTTAGTGGTGTCTGTTCATACATGGCATATATATAAGGCATGGTATTCCCTTTGTGGGGTATGTTTGCAGACTCTACAGTTGTTGCAGGTGTCCAATGGGGAACGTCCAATGGGGAACATGGCAAAAGGGCTCCTGTACACATTTATTTGGCTCATGAGGGGATGGAACAGGGTGCCATGTCCTTTTACTTGCTGGATAACACACACTCAGTCAGGAGATGTAACACATCAAAGTACTTTCTGATGTCAGTGGCACTGTTGTGGTCAAAAGGCATGTAGTCCACTACTCTCACACTGTGGTTACTATCTAGGAGGCAATATGCAGGGGAACTACTAATATAGTGGTTATTGTCTAGCCAAGTGTGTTTGTGTATGATACATGGGCGGAGAGTGTTCTCTGAGTAATAGAAGGGTTGCCTATATTGTTCACTAATCCATACTGTCACATGTAGGGCTGTGGATTGCCTACACTAACCTCTCTGGTATTTGACATCTGTTGGCCTTGTAATGTGGACATTGTGACATATAGCAGGTCCTCAACATAATAATTTAGCAAAACCACCCCACAATGAAGCATGTTATTATACAATCACAGCAGCCCCCCCACAGGATAATGATGACAGACACATACACACACTTACCAGTGCTGAGATTCAAACCCCTACTTAGCTATGTATTGCTAGTACAGTGTACTGGAGTTATTGTGCACAGCATGGAGTTTATAGGATGGTTCTTATCCCAAGGTACTTCTAAGGTGAGGAACATCACCAGCCCTTGTAAATTCTGGCATTGGGTAATGTAGTGGGTAAGAAATCCCAAAAATAATTTTCCCTACACACACATTTACCAGGGGTGAGGTTCAAACCTCTATCTAACAATCTTTTTGGACCATTATGCTACGCATTTACCACAAGCACCACTGACCTTACATGGCTTCAGTTTGGCAACAGGTACTTCTAAGGTGGACAATATCTGCAGGACTGCTAAAGTCAGGCACTGATATGTGTAATGGGTGTAAATGGGAACAAAATCTTTGAGATACAGACATACATACACAAACACTTACCACAGATGAGATTCAAACCCATACCTATGTAGTTATTGCTACTACATTGTTCCGCATTTATGGAGGGTGCCATAAAGCTTACATGTTGGATAGCTGTGCCAAGGTATCTTTGAAGCTGAGTGACATCAGCAGCAGTGGTAAAGGAGGGGTAAGGGAAGTGATTTAAGTATGAATGACTACAAAATCAGGTCTCTACATGGATACACACATTCTCTCACACAAACACTCACATTTACATAGGTACCAGTATCAGGATTGGAACTCCTACCTAACTAGTATGCTACACTATAGTATTATGCAGCTATCACAGGCACTACAGAGCTTATATGTTGGAGAGCTTGACGAGCTATCCAAAGGTATCTTTGAAGGTTAGTAACATCAGCAGCGGTGCTAAAGGAGGGTTAAGGGGAGAGTAGTAAGTGTGAATGTCCATAAAATTGGGTATAATCAAAAAAACACATATGCTCTCAAACAAACACACAAAGTTTCACAGTTGCCATGCCTGGGATTAGAATCCTTCCCTAACTAGTATACTATACTATAGTATTACACAGTTATTGCAAGCACCACAGAGCTTACATGTTAGAGGGATGTCCAAAGGTATCTTTGAAGGTGAGTAACATCATTAGCAGTACTAAAGGAAGGGTAAGGGGAAAGTAGTAAGTGTGAATGTCCATAAAATCAGGTATAATCAAATACACACACACTCTCTCACACAAACACACGCAGTTTCCATGTCCAGGCTTAAAACTCCTACATAACTATTATGCTACACCATAGCATTACGCAATTATCACATGCGCTATGGAGCTTGTAGGGTTAGCATTTGGCCAAAGGGTTATTTCAAGGTGACTAACATCAGCAGGCATGCTAAAGTAGGGCAATGGAAGGTGTAGTGAGTGTGAATGGCCTCAAAATAATTCATCTTCACACACACAGAGTTTCACAGTTGCCATGTCTGGGATTAGAACTCCTACCTAACTAGTTTTCTACACTACACTATTACACACATATCACAAGCTGCACGTAGCTTAAAGCGTGAAGATTTGGCCCGAGGGTTATTTCAAGGTGACTGACATCAGCAGGAGTGCAAACATGGGCAATAGGAAGTGCAGTGTGTGTGAATGGGCCATAAATAATTCCTCTGGAACATGCACACACACTCAGTCACACAAAACTTTACATTTGACAGGACTGGTATACAAATGGTAGATTAATACTGATTTGTACTATTGTGTTACACAGTTATCACAAGCATCACAGACACTATAGGGCTGAGGGCTACCAAAAGGAATGTCTACAGTGATTGACATTAGCACATCATGTGATATCGGCTAATTGGATGTGTGGTGGGTGGGACAGGCCTCATAATGGGATTTTCTCTGTCACTGTCTATCTCTCTCTCTTCCCCACATCTCTGGGTGTATATGTTTGACATATTATGGTGTGTTGGCCTTGGATATGTGTGAGTATTCCTATCCAGTGTTGAATGGTGTACAATATGGTGTGTGTGTGTGCATAGACATCTGCGAATGACAAATATGCATAGTCCACTGTGTTGTCAGACATGGGCTTTATTTCTCTAAGTGTAGGAGCATGCCCAGTATGACCTTCTGTACTGAGTGTGTGAATCCATTCTAGGTAGGGTTGTACTCCAGTCCAGGGTTTGGTGTTCTACACCTACAGCTAGCAACCTGTTTCTGCAGGATATCTGTAGATAGGTTGACAATATGGAGTCACAATGGGCAACAGATAGTGGGATATACTGTAAGTATTGCTGTCTGTGCTGCTTGTGTTACATGGCTGGTGTTAGAGATATTCAGACATATGTACTGTTTTACACTGTGATGTATTATGTCATCAACTACAGACAGATATACTTATTTGCTCACATTTATTTCCTGGGAAATATAAGATGAATGAAGCTGTGTCCAGTATTGTGGTCCGCAGCCCTCAAATTCTTGCACACTTATGCCATTCTGGAGGGGTAGATGCAGACACTTGCTGATGGGTCGGTAAATGGTCCAGGACCTTGGTACTATGTTGGCTGAGGATCCCCTTGTTGTACATATATTGACATAACAGAATGGCCATATCCTGCTGTGGCCATACCTCTCAGCTGTACAGGTTCTCCCAGGTTACCCAGAGGCAGGGCTCATATATCTGGTCAGTTCCCCTTCACATTGTGGTTTACGAGCAGGTTTGTAGCCACCCATTACTGGGTTTGCAGGCAGGGGTAGTATGGGCACACATCATAGTTTCAGACTTCACACATTCCATGACATCCATGCCTCTACACCCCCCACTCTGTTATTCTATCCTCTTTCTTGTTGGCCCTTCATCCCAGCTGTATTTAGGGGTTGGTCCACAGTTCATGCAGTAGGACATGGTGGGTATACTACTGGGATTTGTCAACATGGCCTTGCATTTGTGGTCTGTGGACTGTGTTATATTGTTAGTTGGGACTCCATGAGATACCATACATTGGCACTATGGGTGAGGCACAGACTTTTGACACAGGACTGTAGGCCATTTGGTAGTGATGCAGGCCATCTGTAGCAGGCCAATGCATTATGTCACTCCTACATTCCCAGGCTGCAAACCAGTGGATTCCCCTGGGGTGACAGGGTAAGTGTGTGAGGTATTAATGGCAATAGTTCCTGTCCATATTAATCCATTGGTCTGGATGCAGGCAGGGTGCTGCTTACAGATGGGGACACACCTGCATGGGACACCTCTTCAGCATGCTGCATTCTGTGGGTATTCCCATACAGAAGTGGGGTCATACTGTACTCATTCCCAACAGCAAGGATATGACCTGTGATAAACCTGTGGCTTATGAGTGCATGTGTGATATGGAAGCTACTTGCAGCTGACTCACAAGATATACATGGGGCATTCCCCTTATGCTGCCTTGTGCGGGGACATAAGCAATCTCTCATTACTTCATAACTGTGCCTTTTGTGGTCTGCCCGTGATTGGCCAGACTACATCAGTACTCCATACTACACAGACAAATAATGTGCTGCTAACCTGTATGTACAATTCCAAAGTTGTGTGCAGCTGACAGTTACATTTTATGTACTCTGTCTAGGGTATTTCCACTTGTGTACTGTGTGTATGTATGGGCCTACATTTATGGCATGTCCATCTTTCAGACTGTGACAGATATGTGGAGCCTTCATGTGTATGTGTGTGCAGTCTATAGCATCCACTACCTCAGGGTATTCTGCTATTTGGCGGAAGAGACACATATTGCTGGTCAAGATCTCACGGGTGTTGAGGAAATGTATGTGCTCACCGGCATGTGCTGACATGGCATCAAGGAACTGGTGGAGTACCCTGGATCCTGATGCCTGTGAGATCCCCATGATACCCCCAGTTGCCCTTTGGAAGGTACCTGTGGCTAGTATTCTTAAGCCTAGACATACATTGGTATCCACTGGGATGGGTTCCCCTCTGTTGGTTCTGTGTGTGAGGCGTGGCCAGCACATCTCAACAATTTGCTATAGAATGCCCCTGTCCTCCCTATAGTGTTCCACTATCTCTAGCTCATGTAGCCCCTGGTAGGTTTCCCTGGGTCTGTACACTCTCCTCCTTCTCCTCACTGTGGGTTGGTCATCAGCATTCACATCCTCACCACCCTCAGCCTCTTGCACATATTGATGCATGAGAGCGACAGCAGCCCCTAACATTTTGTTAGTTTTGTCAGGTAAAATTTCCCCATCTGTGTACACTGGTGGTGTAGAATTTGTGGGAAAAACAGACTGGAAGGTGTTTGCATATTTTATAGTAGTGTGCTAAGCTGTTCCATGTGTAATTGGCTGATTCTAATACATTTCACCTGCCAGCTATGGTAGTTCTTGATTGCCTACCTACTTCTGTTTTCCCTTCCCATTGCCTTTCTGTTTAAGCCCCAATGTGCGGCATGCATACCCAGTGCTCAGATGTGAACAAAGCTGCTATTTCCTGTTTTTTTTTTTAAATCCAGTGCACGGCATGCACACCCATTTAGGCAATGTAAACACTTCTAAGCAGCCTCAGACACACTCCCTTCCTTAGCTGTGCTTTGCTAAGGGCAAAAATGGGCCACAGAGCTTCAATAAGCTTACAGCATGCATGACACTCCCCCTTATGAGGTCATCCACCTCTTAGACTTATACAATGGTGTTGCTGCACCTACACGGTTGGGTGCAAGCTAACAATGAGAGGAAATCTGTGATTCAGTATCAATCCCCTCATTTGCATAAAACAGAATGCTAATTCATAGTTACCACACTCACACTCAGCCTTCCCCCTTAGCAACCACTATTCCTTGGTATTGTTGTTTTATGCATGCCATTGACTATTATGGCAAAATGCTGATTTGGGTTTAAAAGCTTATTTCTAACTTTCATAGTTTCATAGTATAGTACTAGGCTATCTGCCGTAGGGCATTTATAAGCCTAGCCAAAGTGTATGTGGCTTTCGCCACCCCATGTAGTGATACAAAAGTGTACAATTTAAATTAAATTTAGTTTACTGTGCCTCTATCTAGCAATGACACAGAGATGACCCCCAGGGTAAACCTACGATCACCCATCCATTCGTCCAGATTTCTCTTGAAGAGAGTCAGTGAGGGGCTCTGCCTAACATGGACAGGTATCCTGTTCCAGAGTGCGGGAAGCCTCTGGGTTATGAATCTGTCCCTCCAGCATGTCCAATTCATATTTGTGCTGAGATTTAGATATCTTATTTTCGGGCCAATCCCATTTGCATACCACTGCCCTAAGCTTAAATGGATGAGATCGGCAAAAAAAAAATAAAGTTGTTTTTTATAATTTTGCAACTATTTCTCATGCCAATGGCCACATATTTGGCCATTGGCATGCCTACTACATTGACCTCATGCTTTCTTTAGAGCTGTCATGCCTCCATTTTGTAATTTTCAGAAATGTTTCCGGTTAGTAATCGAATACATTTCTGCAGGTTACACTATTCCTGCACAGATGCCTGCCTGCTTCCTGGATCACTTATTCACCTCATTTGCATGGTTTTCACCAGCAAATGAGGTAATTAACATATAGCAGTGGTGTCCGTGCGGGAATAGTGTAGGCGTGCTCATGAAGCTCTTGGGGGCTCGTTCCTGGCTCGCTCGGCGGCCATATTGCATGCAGCAGCTCTTGCACTATTCGGGCACTCCATTCAGAGCTTGTTGAATCTGGCTGTGTATCTTATACTTCTGGTTGCAGCCAGAAACAAAATGTCTGGGAAACCAAGTATTAGGAAGCCTTCTTCATTGTGTCTATCAGGGAGCTAATTGCTACACTGGAAGGGTAGAGGTTTGAAATTGTTTTATGACTTCCAGGAGCTGCAGCAGATATCAGAAAAGCTCCATCTGTGTATGGTAACACATAGGTACTAAAATCCTGTCAGCTTTTAGTTTTTGTGATAGTGTGGGGAAACAAAGTCAGATGACCAGATGTGATGTCATTCTGTAAGCTGTGCCAGAAATAATATTTAGATGTTATATTGAGAAGTCTCTCAGTCAGACTGGGCACTCTGTTTTGCAAACCTGACATAGAAGCATCCCTCACCTACTTCATCTTGCCTTGCTCTAGTAAGTGAACCAGGGAAGAGTAACAGTTTATATTAGTCAGAAAAATATAGTGAGATTAGTTAAGTTCTGTTTTTCTGTAACTGTGTGACTCTATTCATCTGTGTTATTTAATATTTCCTGTGACTCATACTCTGGTGTTTACTGTAAATAGATATTTAGTATTTTCATGTTCTTTTATTATTTATTATTAAATATATTCAAACTTCTCATTGTGGCTGGTTCTTTTAGAAAATATTTTAAGTTTTGAGAGTATTTGCATATATTTATTCGGTGATAACTCTTGTCACTCCCAAAAGCCTTGCTTACCATTTGTATTAATATTAATTTCACTCAGTATAATTGGATACCCCTTATAGTAACTGACTGGTGGCAGTCAATCTCCCTTACAGTCTGGGCAAAGTTGGGAGAGTGGGTAATCTGTGCCAGACTTTCTCAGGTGTGTGTGTGTGTGTGTGTGTGTGTGTGTGTGTGTGTGTGTGTGTGTGTGTGTGTGTGTGTGTGTGTGTATGTGTGAAAATTAAATCTCAAAGAGTGTGTGTGTGAGTTACTTGGAGCAGGGACATGAAGCACTGTTTTCGCAGAGAGAATGGTAGAGGACTTTGCTTGGGCACTCAGCTGAGCACTTAACTTTGCAGCTGTGCCAGTGTGGAGCCTTACTAGGGACCTAGGGAGAGACAGAGAGAGAAACCCAGACCCCGGGCTGAGTGTGTTTCCTGTGTGGTTTATGGGGAAATTGTGCTTGATGCAGAGAGAGCTGCATCTGGAAATACTGAGTGTATCCATTTGTATTCCAGGTGAATGTCCCTCTCCAGTGTCAGTGGTGAGGATTGAGGCTCCTTGTTTACTGGTCCAGAGCGGGAACATCACAAACAGTATATTTGGTAGTGGTACCCCTGGGCTGTACTGTGGCTTAGTGGATCTTTTCCTTATAGGACTACAGACTGGAGTTGTCTTGACTTCTGTTCACTGTCACATAACGTTTGCATGGGTATTCCACAGGCATTTCATTTACAAATGTTTCATTGGCTACTGTATATATAATCATTTCAGATTTCAAGTACCTTTATGTTTAGTTGTAATTTTACTACTGGGATTTTATTACATTGCTGTTCATTAGTCGTGTGTTGGAGCTATGTTACATGCTGGTTTAAAACCTGTTTTTGGTATTTTTGACATTGTGATCGTCCCTAGCCTAGTAATATTATAACATTGTATTCAGAATTGTTTATGTATGAGACTGCAGTAGACTTGTCCCTGTTTAGTGCGTGGACCCTCTTTCTTCAATTTGGAGGACCAAGGACTCTGAATTGTGCGAGTCTCTCTCTCTACTACCCTTTCCTTACTTCTCTGCCTGCTACTGCTGTTTTTTTTTTAATTAAGTCTAGTGTCCCTGCACAGGGAACTATGAACTGTGAGGCTGGCTGAATTTGGATTTATCTTCATATGATGTGTGATCATCCATTGTTCAGCTCTCAGTCAGAGTTTTAGCATTCAAGGATGCTGATTCTTTGAGTTTCTACTGCCATTTTTTTTCTTCATTCTTCCCACCGCACCGCTGTTATCTTTTTTCAAAGTTTTCACTTTGGGAATTGTGAAAGTACAGACATTTGTGTTTGCATTGACTGTGCCACCTGTTTTTGTTACACCTGCAGTTATGACTGCATTTAGGATTTGTGTGGTCATTACCCAGTGGATTGGCAGTAGTATAGAAGGATTTGTGGAAATTGCCATAGAATTGTCCTGAAGGTGATTCCTCAGTATTTATCATGGTTTCTCAGTTTTTGGTGTCTTGACTGTGGCCTTGAATTTAGTGGACTGGAAGCTGAAGATGCACCATTTCCATTCCTTTAGTAGCAGCTTGCTTTGTACTGGTTCAATGAGATTGGATTATTTAAGTTGTGTTATCAATGCTTTTTGTATTTTGATTTTTTTTGCGTCATTTGAATTTGTTGCTTGTATTTTGTAGAACTTTTGGTGGGATTTATAATGTACATTATATTTTTAAGTATGAGTGCATTTGCCTAGAACAGTCTACCCCCCGGGATTCACAATGCTTTTTCTTCTGTGCAGGAACAGTGTAACTGCTCCTGCATGGAAAATGGCCACTTTGCGATCCATGTACGTGTCGTTTTCACGTGCACAAGCGGCCCTACACTGTTCCTGCATGGAAAGCCATGTGGGATGCTAATGAGCTCATTTACTGGTGAAAACCATGTAAATGAGCCTGATTAGCAATCTAGCAAAGTGGCATGTTCCGTGCTGGAACAGTGTAGCTTGCAGAAATGTATTCAGTTACTAACCAAATACATTTCTAAAATCTACACAACAGAGCCATGTCAGTGCTCCAGAAAGCATGTATTACTTAGGTGTTGCATGCAAATCCACTCAAAAATAATAAAGTAATAAATTTATTTTATGTTGGTCGAACTCAGCCATTGAGGGCAGGGAATGTGGTACGCTAGTTGGAGGGGGGAGTAGAAGTAGAAATGGGTGGAACTGCAATAAAACTACTTTCTACATTTTGCCATTATAGTCAATGGAATGCAGAAAGTAAACATAGGCAGAGAACAGTGAATGCTAAGGGGGAAGACTCGGGAATAGTGCAGTAACTAGGACTTAAGGCAGTGGGGTATGCTAATGAGGGCACTTATACTGAATCACAAGTTGAACAGAGGCGTGGAGGAGCTCTCCAATCTTGTAGCCTAGGCAGGTATGACCCTAGCCCTGACTAGCATCCTGCCATCACTCAGAATGATACCACAGTACAACGACAAAATGATTGACTTTAACAAATTGGCTAAGCTTCTGGTGTCATTCTAAGGGAATCCAGTATCTGTCTGCCTGGGATGACATGATCGACAGACCACACTGCTTTGCCAGAGATGGCCTGCACCTGTCACCCCTGGGATTCCGGATAATGGCAAAGGCTCTTGCCACCCTTATAGTTTAGGCAAGGTTCAAATGACAAATTCACCACCGTAACAGGTACAAGCAAGCAAAATCTGAGGGTAATGCTACTCAATGCTAGAAGTCTAAACCTCAAAATGCACTCACTCGAGGCACTCCTTAAAATGGAGAACATTGACATCTGTGCAGTGACAGAGACCTGGTTCAAAGCTCCAGAGAACTCCCTGCATTACCAGGCTATAATTCATACCACACCTTTCGGCCACCAAACCCGGACCGAAACACTAAAGGTGGAGGCGTGTCCATATTCATTAAGGATATCCACACCTCCAAGCTAATTGCTCAGTATAATGCATCCAAGATTATCCAACTTCAAATAACTCTGAGCAAAACCGCAATCCAGATTGTAGCTTGCAACAGACCCACCACCATGCCCCAGGATTCCCACGCTTCTTTTCCTGATACACTGGAAAACATTAAGGTACAACCCAACACTCTAATAATGGGTGATTTCAACTACCCTACCATTAACTGGGAAAACTACTCGTGTACCAACTCTTTTGCTCAATGTTTTCTGGAAATCATCAATTCCAATGCCTTGGATCAACTTATCCACACCCCCACCAGGGGCAGCAATATCCTAGACCTGGTCATCTCCAACATGGGTGACCGGTGTTCCATACCAGAGGTCAGCTCCTCGTTGGTCAGATCCGGCCACAAGCTTATCACCCTAGACATCCACTAGGAAAACAACTGTAAAAAATTTCTCCAAAGCCAACTTCACACTTCTTAAGACATAAGTGGCAAACTTCATGACACCCATGCAGATTGACAATAGAGGTACGACTGCTGAATCCTCCACAAATGTACTTTATAAGCACTTACACGAGTGCATGGATCATGCTATCCCTAACAGAACCAAGATGCTATCCTCCAAAAAAGGAAGCCAATCTGGTGGTCTTCTGCCATAAACAAACTCTACAACAGAAGAAAGAAACTGTTGCAAAAAAGAGTAAAATCCCACGATTGGAGGAACTTCCTGGTCAGCCTCAGTAAGAAGCTGAGATCCCTCATAAAATCCTCCAAAGCTTGTTATGAAAACAAAATCACCACTGATTCTAAAGACAATCACAAAGCATTCTATAGCTATGTCAAGAATCTCAATGGCAACACTCAGATCTGCTCTGAGTTACAGCACAATGACACTAAATATACAGAACCAACTGATATTGCCAAGATCCTGGCAGATAGGTTCAGTGCTAACTTTACCCCCCTCTCACCCCCTAAAGGGCCCATCTTTATACTGGAAGAATTCAAAGTTCCTGTAATCACGGCTGCACAGGTAAAAACCTCACTCTCCAAAGCCAAGAACACAGCATCCATGGGACCTGTCAACATCCCAGGCTGCCTTCTACATGAACTACAAAATGAACTGGCACCGCACCTAAGTACCATGTTCAATCATAGCCTCACCTCAGGCTTTTTGCCCATTGAATTGAGCATCGTGATGGTTATCCCACTCCACAAAGGGGGGGGGGGCACAACAGACCCAGGGAACTACTGCCCCATTAGCCTGACTAGCCTGGTCTGCAAGGCCATGGAACATATCATCATGGAACTCATAAACAAAGATATTGGTGATCTCCAAACTCTGGACCCCACACAGTTCGGGTTTGTAAAAGGCAGCTCATATCCCCTAAACCTGATAGACTTCTTTGAAGTAGTCACCAAAGCCATAGATGAGGGTAAGGTGGTTCACACAGCCTATATAGATCTCGCCAAGGCGTTCAACACCATCCCCCACTCTGGAATTATAGATAAACTCACAAAACTAGGTATAAATCCCTATGTCACAAGATGGGTTGCCAACTGGCTTACTGACAGAACCCACACTGTGAAAGTAGCAGACTCCAAATCAGACTTCAGACCAGTGACAAGTGGAGTACCACAGGGTTCAGTCCTGGGTCCTCTCCTGTTTGGTATCTACTTCTCTGAAGTACAGGCTAGCACAGAAAGTCTTTGGATAACTAAATTCACAGATGACTGCAAACTAGGAGCCATAATCAAAACTCCTAATGATGTGGACATCCTACAAAAGGGCCTCACTGAGACAGATTTATGGTGTCAAAGCCATGGTCTCAAGCTCAATGCCAAAAAGTGCATCGTCATCCCCTTTGGTAAAAACTCTGTACCCATGAACTACCACATAGGTGGTAGTCTACTTAACACCAAAAGTGTGATACACTTGATGGGAAACAGGTGGACATTAGTCTCTCCTTTGATAATCACATCGCCACAGTAGTCAGGAAATCCTTCTACGTGGCATACCTATCACAAAAGGTTTCTCATCCAGAAAAAAAGAGGTTATTGTTCCCCTCTACTCATCACTCATTAGACCCATTATAGAGTACAATGCCCCTTTTGGTATGTACCTCACAAGACATCTACAACAACTGGAAAGGCCGCAAAAACATCTCACAAAGAGGATTACTGGCCTCAGACAGATGCCTTATGCAGACTTTCTTAAAAAACTCCAGCTTTACTCTGTCACATATTGCCTACTCCGAGGTGATCTCTGCCTAACATACAAAGCTATGTCAAACCCAGAGCTGTTGGACATGCTCCACTTAAAGAAATCCCAATCCCTCTAAGCTACATGCTCTAGGGACCTAAACCTTGTCACCACAATAAACAGAACATGCTGGAGGGATAGATTCCTGTCCCACAGACTTCCCATACTCTGGAACAGACTACCTATCTATGTCAAACAGTGCTCCTCATTAGCACTCTTCAAGAAAAATCTTGATGATTGGATGGGTAATAGGAAATTCACCCCGGGGATCACTTCTGTGGTTCTGCTTAACAGGGGCACTGGAAAATAATTTTCTTGGGTAGCGAAAGCCACAGCACCTTTTTGGCTAGGCTTGTATAGGCCCTAGCGCCAATAGCCTAGTACCTACCTATGAACAGGAAAATTTCTAAGTGTCAGACTGCGCCTAACCGTGCAGTTGCTCTAACACCATCGTGTAGGCAGGAGGAGCAAGGAACATGAAAAGGGTGTGTGTCATGCCTGCTGGAAGCACACTGGAGCCCTATTGGCTGGTGTCTGTTTAGCTAACCACAGCTACGAGAGTGGGTGTGTCTGAGGCTGTGTACTCATACTCCAAGCACTGAAGAGAGTGTGCATGTACAGGGGAGGGACAAATCTTGCTGTTTACACTACCAACAGGCTGAAAGAGGAAGGGTAGAAGGAAAAGGCAAAGGAAGCAGCAGAACAAGGGAAACAATATGGGAGTCTGCAACCCACAACTGGCCAATGAAAGCACTTGAATAATACAGCTGACAAGTGGCTGCAGAGCTGAAGATGGGAGAACATGTAAAATAGAATTAAAGGGCAACAGCACACTATAAAGGTGAAGTGATGTAGAAATCACTACTATGGGAGTCTTGCAACTCAGAATGGGCCCTGCAAATTTAATACAGCTGGCAGGTAGCTGTAGAGCTGTAACTGGGAGGAGATGCAAGTAAATATTAATTACAAAAAGGGCAACAGCAGAATAAGGGCAATCATCCACAAATCACCACTAATGTTTCTAACACTCACAGTGGCTAAATTCAAGCCATGAGCAAGTAAGCTGTCATCTGAAATGAATCAGAAACAGCCAATCTGACAGGCAGCAGTAGTATCACACCACTATAAAGTATGGAAACACCCCTCAGTCTGTGTTTCCCCACAAACTCTGCACCTTTGGAGTAAACCTGGGAATTTAAACTGACAAAATGTTAGAGGCTGCCATTGCTCGGATACATCACTATGTGCTGGAGGCTGACGGTGGAGAGGAGGATAATGCTGCCAACCGCTGCAGACCCAGGAGGAGGAGGAAAGTGCTCAGACCCACGGTGACCTATCAGGGGCTACATGACCTGGAGATTGTAGAACATTACAGGGTGGACAGGGACATACTTCAGAAAATTGTGGAACTGTGCCAGCCTCGCTTCACATCCAGAACAAACAGAGGGGAGCCCATCCCAGTAGATACTAAGGTATGTGTAGTCTTAAGAATACAAGCTACTGGTACTTTCCAAAGACCTACTGGGAATATCATGGTGGTGTCACAGACATCTGCATCCAGAGTACTCCATCAGTTCCTGGATGCCATGCTACCACATGTCCATGAACACATCTACTTCCCTAGCACCTGTGAGGAATTGAATAGCAATATGCATCTCTTCCACCATGTAGCTGAATACCCGCTGGTACTGGGTGCCATAGACTGCACGCACATCCACATCAAAGCACCACCCGGTGAGTGGGGTAGGGTCTACATCAACCACAAGGGCTTCCCCTCCATCAACTGCCAGGTTGTCAGCGATGCCCAGGGCATTCTCATGCAAGTATGTGCTGGCAGCCCTGGAAGCTATCATGACTCCCACATCTGGCATTCCTCACAGCTGTATCAGGGGTTTGCCAGGGGGGACATCCCAATTGGCCATCTAGTGGGGGATGCTGGCTACGCACTGGAGCTGTGGCTGATGACACCCATCAGAAATGCACCCTCCCGAACAAGAATGCCATAATGTGGCACATGTGCAAACCAGGATCATTATAGAGTGTATGTTTGGGATGCTCAAGTCATGGTTCTGCTGCCTTGACATATCCGGTGGAACCTTGCAATACTCTCCAGCTACATGTGGGCAAATGTTCATAGCATGTGCCATGCTACACAATATGATCCTGTGGAAACAGCCGCAGCAGGAACAACATGGGGAGGGGCTACACAGCCCCCCACCATTGCCAAGATCACCACGGGCACAGAGGGACTTGGATGAGGAACTTCCTGAGCCTGTCCCTAGAGGCAGATAGAGACTTGCCCAGTATGCTTATGCCTTGGTGAAGAGCCAACACATAGCACATACACTGACACTGTAGGGACCCAGGGACTGATACCTCTCTCTGACTCACACATACAGTAGAAGGGATGCCAAACATGATACTACCTGTGCTTTACCATGTATAGGGAGTGTACTGCATGCATCCTACATAGTCAGCTCTCCAGCACCATCCTCAATACCACCCCAAGCACATGGTATGTCACCCTTATTATCAATTACTGAATAAAGTAGTATGTTCTGATAGTTATATCTATGCTATGGATGCAAGCATGCAATGGAATTGGGTGGCTGAATGGGATAGCAGCAGATAGCTGACAGCTATATGGGACAGCATGAAATCCATAACAAATATTGTTGTCCCCATACTAGGCAGTAGTACTCAAGGTGACAACTCCCACTGCAGTACATGTGGTGGATCAACTAACTGTGGGTGTCCACTGGTCACACACATGGATGCCAATGAGCATTCCCATACCCACCCCTCAGCCTCACCCAGCAGGACAGGTGTAGATGACCAGAAAGAAAGGTCGGGCAAAGCTCCACAAATGCTGGCAATGGTGAACAGCCCCCCTACAGACGTACACAAACATACTACAACAGGTCTGGCAGTTGCAATATAGTTCTGAAGAGTAAGAAGTCTGAAACTGAAATGTATGCCACCACAATCTAACTTGTGTACTCTACTGATATGCCTCCATTCTGCAGGATGGGGCACAATATAATACTAAATGGAATCCAACAGAGTATAGCTGAAATACCAGTGCAGTCAGTGCAAATGTGTAAAGTTGTCAGGTGTGCCCCCCCAACCCCATGTGTAAATGTCAGTAACATGTAAGTTTGTAGTGTAATATCAGTGCAGCACAGATTGCCTGAGCTGCCCCAATCAACATGATAATTGCTGTATGTCCACTATATGCAGGGGTCAGTGTGCCAATCGTTTGTGAGTGTTTAATATTGTCTGTAAGTGGATAGCTTGTAGGCCTGGATGGTGTGTCTCAGTGGTCTAAGTACAGTACTGTGGTTGACAGGGCAATGTTCCAACAACTGCAGTGCTAACCACACTGCTTTTCAGCTACACCTATGTTACTAGTTGTACATACTCACTGTCCAGATGTCAATATGTGTCACCGTCAGAAAGCTGGACAGGCTATGAACAGGGGTTCATACATATTAACAGTACACAGGTGGAAGTACTCTATGCAGTGCATAGAAAGTAACTCTGAACTGCACACACCTTTGTAATTAAATATAGAGGTTAGCATCATGTTAGTTGTCCCTCTAATATGGAATACTGGTTGTCTGCCCAATCACTGGCAGCCCACAAAAGTCACAGTTATAAAGTAACGACACACTGCTGATGTCCACATACAAGGCAGGAGAAGGAGAAGGCCCCAGTCATATCTGAGAGTCAGGTGCCATAAGCTTCCATATCACACATGCACTCAGTTCACCCCCACCCCCCACCCCCCCCAACAGCCACAGGTATTTCATCAGTCATATCCTTGCTGTTGGGAATGATTATAGAATCAGCACACTTCTTTTATGGAATACACACAGGATGCAGCATGCTGAAATGGTGTCCCATGCAGGTGTGTCCCTAGCCGTAAGCAGCACCCTGTACACATCTAGACTGATGCATCACTATGAATTGTTTTTACTACTGTTTTTGCTACTTTTCTGTAAAAAGAAAAAAACACTGTAAGCCTGTTTCCTACCTTTCCTGTAACTAGTGTTCCAGATACAGATTTGCTGTATCCAGGACTGTATGTAAGCTTCTGAGCCCCCCAAGCCTTTGGAGGGAAGCCTTCTAGCTTATCAGTGGGAGTAGTAAGCACTAGGTAACCTGTCTACCACATAAGGAGTGGTTTTGGCCCAGAAATTGTAGTTATTGGCCATTTGGGCAATCTTCCATCTCCCTCAACTTTCTGATTTGAAAGCCTGCATTTGCACTTGTTTCTTTCCTGTAACTCATCGAGTGCAGATACAGATTCTTAGTTTAAGCACTTAAATTTGCTTATTCATGCTCAGCACTTGTTCAGAACTTGTAAGCACTAAATAAGCTACTAATGACTATAGCACTCAATCTTCCTCCTTACCTAGAGGAAAACAGTTTTTGTACTTACTTTTCTCACTTGCTTAGAGAAAAACAGCTCTTGTACTCACTTTCCTCACTTATCTAGAGGAAAATAGTTTTTTATTCAGGCATGTACAAGGGTCAGCTCACTGTGTTCTCGCCTATCTATCTGATGAATCTGGGCATCCTGAGGCAATGTAGAAATTGCCTCATGTACACAGACAACCCTCTCCTCCTACCACCCAACACTACAACCTGTGAGAGATGCACTTATCTAGCCAAACTGGAGGTAAAGCTCTCTCCAACCAAGACTGAACTTGACAGTCATGAGGAGAAGGTAAACATTTGCATCACACCACACTCATCACATAGTCTCACTAAATCTACACCACCAAAATCCACACATAGTAACACAAAAACATTCACGGAGGCACTCAGTAATAATCTGTCTAAGCAACAGAGACCTCCAAAGCAGAAACGTAAGCAACCTCCATCCTCCAACACAACCCAAATGACACATAGCCCCAGACTCAGTGTGCAACTCAACCACAGCCAATAAGGCAAAACAACCTACCCAGCACACTAGTCATAGTTGACTCTATAGTCAGGCACACTGATGCCCCACTCACCAGGCTAAACAAGGAAAAGGTTACTGTCAGCTGCCTGTCGGGTTCCAGGATCCGCCACATAACCCACGCACTCAGGTCACTCCACAACAAGTACAAATATGACTCTGTCATTGTCCATGTTGGTGTGAATGACCTGAGACGTACCTCCCTGGACTACATGAAAAGAGACATGGAAGAGCTCTCTGATCTTGTAGCCCAGACAGGTATGACCCTAGCCCTGAGTAGCATTCTGCCATCGCCCAGAATGATATTGCAGTACAAGGACAAAATGATTGACTTCAACAATTGGCTAAGCTTCTGGTGTCATTCTAAGGGGATCCAGTATCTGTCTGCTTGGGATGACATGGTCGACAGACCATGATGCTTTGCCACAGATGGCCTGCACCTATCTCCCCTGGGATTCTGGATACTGGCTAAGGCTCTTGCTGCCCCTATAGTGCCTTTTTTAGGCAGGGTTTAAATAACAAATTCACCACCATAACAGGAACAGGCAAGCAAAAACTGAGGGTAATGATACTCAATGCTAGAAGTCTAAATCTCAAAATGCACTCACTCGAGGCACTCCTTAAAATTGAGAACATCGATATCTATGCAGTGACTGAGACCTGGTTCAAGGCTCCAGAGAGCACCCCTGCACTACCAGGCTATAACTCATACCACACTTTTCGGCCATGTAACCTGGATCGAATCACCAAAGGCAGAGGTGTGTCCATATTTATTAAGGATATCCACACCTCCAGGCTAGTTGCTAGGCATAATGCATTCGAGGTTATCCAAGTGCAACTAACTCTGGGCAAAACTGCAATCCAAACTGTAGCTTGCTACAGATCCCCCACCATGCCCCAGGATTCTCACTCCTCTTTTCTTGATGTACTGGAAATTATTAGGGTTGAACCAAGCACCCTAATAATGAGTGACTTCAACTACCCTACCATTAACTGGGAAAACTACTCGTGTACCAGCTCCTTAGCTCAACGCTTTCTGGAATTCATAAACTCCAATGCCCTAGATCAACTTATCCACACCCCTACCAGGGGCAACAATATCCTAGACCTAGTCATTACCAACATGAGTGACCGGTGTTCCACACCTGAAGTCAACTTCTCGTTGGTCTGATCCAACCATAAGCTTGTCACCCTTGATATCCACATCCTGCCCCCACCCCACATTAAGGAAACCACAGTAAAAAATTTCTCCAAAGCCAACTTCATGCTTCTTAAGACAGAAGTGGTGAACTTCATGACACTCTTGCAGATGGACAGTACAATTACAACTGCTGAATCCTACACAAATGCACTCTGTAAGCACTTACACGAGTGCATGGATCGTGCTATCCCAAACAGAACCAAGATGCTATCTTCCAAAAAAAGGAAGCCAGTCTGGTGGTCCCCTGCCATAGACAAACTGTACAACAAAAGGAAGAAACTGTTGCAAAAGAGAGTAAAATCCCATGAGTGGAGGAGCTCCCTGGTCAGCCTCAGTAAGAAGCTGAGATCCCTTATAAGATCCTCCAAAGCTAGCTATGAAAACAAAATCACCACTAAATACAAGGACAACCACAAAGCATTCTATAGCTATGTCAAGAATCTAGATGGCAATACCCAGATCTTCTCTGAGTTACAGCACAAAGGCACGAAAATTATAGAACCAACTGATATTGCCAACATCCTGGCAGATAGGTTCAGTGCTAACTTTACCCCCCCCCCCACCCCCTAAAGGGCCCATATCTATACAGGAAGAATGCAGAGTCCCTGTAATCACAACTACGCAGGTAAAAGTTGCACTCTCTAAAGCCAAAAACACGGCATCCATGGGACCGGACAACATCCCAGGCTGCGTTTTACAAGAACTTCAGAACGAACTGGCACCCCACTTAAGCACCATGTTCAATAATAGCCTCGCATCAGGCTTTGTGCCCACTGAATGGTGCACAGCAACAGTTATCCCACTCCACAAAGGTGGAGCCACCACTGATCCCGGGAACTATTGATCTATTAGCCTGATGAGCCTGGTCTGCAAGGCCATGGAACGTATCATCATGGAACTCATAAACAAAGACATTGGTAACCTCCAATCTCTGGATCCCACCCAGTTCAGGTTTGTGAAAGGCATATCATGCCATCTGAACCTGATCGACTTCTTTGAGGCAGTCACCAAAGTCGTGGATGAGGGTAAGGTGGTACACACAGCCTATCCTGACCTTGCCAAGGCTTTTGACACCATCCCCCATTCTGGAATTATAGCTAAACTCACTAAACTAGGTATAAATCCCTACGTCACAAGATGGGTTGCCAATTGGCTCACTGACAGAACCCACACTGTAAAAGTTGCAGACTCCAAATCTGACCTCAAAGCAGTGACAATTGGAGTACCACAGGGTTCTGTCCTGGGACCCCTCCTGTTTGGTATCTACGTTTCTGTAGAACAGGCTAACACAGAAGGCATCTGGCTAATGAAGTTCGCAAATGACTGCAAACTAAGAGCCATAGTCAAGTCCCCAAATGATGTGGGCATCCTACAGAAGGGCCTCATTGAGACAGATGCCTGGTGTCAGAGCCATGGCCTCAAGCTCAATGCCAAAAAGTGCAGTGTCATCCCCTTTGGTAAAAAATATGTACCCATGAACTACCACATAGGCAGCAATCTACTTAACACCGAATGTGTAATAAGAGACCTTGGGACCCAGGTGGACAGTAGTCTCTCCTTTGATAGTCACATCACCACAGTAGTCAGGAAGTCCTTCTACATAGCACACCTCATCATAAAATGGTTCTCATCCAGGAAAAAAGAGGTCATTGTTCCCCTCTACTCATCACTCATTAGACCCATTATAGAGTACAACGCCCCTTTTGGAATGTACCTCACAAGACATCTGCAGCAGCTGGAAAAACCACAGAAGTACCTCACAAAGAGGATTACTGGCCTCAAACAAATGCCCTACACTAACCACCTCAAAAAACTCCAGCTTTATTCCATAGCATATTACCTACTCTGAGGTGATTTCTGCCTATGTCAAACCCAGAGCTGTTGGACATCCTTCATGAAGAAGTATGAGCAGACATTTGAGTTTCAGACTTCACACATTCCATGATAGCCATGCTTTTATGCCACCCCTCTGTAATTCTATCCTCTTCCCAACACTACGGGAGAAATATCTCAGAGGTATTTCTATAGTTTGACCTTTATCATAGCAGTATTTATGTCTTGGTCCACAATTCTTGCACTAGGACATGGAGAGGCACACTACTGGCATTTGTCAACATGGCCTTGCATTTGTTTTCTGCTTAATGTGATATGTTGTTAGTTAGGACCATATGACATTCATATGATGGCACTATGGGCGAAGCATATAATGGCAGTATAGGTAAGCCATTGGCATTTGCCAGAGGCCTGTAGGCCACATGAGAGTGATGCAGGCCACTGCATTTTGTCAGTCATACCTTACTAGGCTGCAAGCCAGTGGATTCCCCTGGGGTGACATGGGCAAGTGGGTGAGGTGTTCCTGGCACTCCTTCTAGTTCATAGGTTCATAGGTAAGTACATAGGTAGGTACTAGGCTGTCGGCCCAAGGGCCTATGTAAGCCTAGCCAGCAAGGTTCCATAGCTTATGCCACCCAAGAAAGCTATTTTCCTGTGCCACAATCGAGCAGAGACACAGAAGTGATTCCCGTGGTGTATTTCCTATTTCCTATTCACTCATCAAGATTTTTCTTGAAGAGTGCTAATGAAGAACTTTGCTTGACATAGCTTGTTCCAGAGTATAAGAAGTCTCTGGGACAGGAATCTATCCCTCCAGTGTGTCCTGTTTATTGTGGTGACAATGTTTAGGTCCGTAGAGCATGTAGCTCGGAGGGATTGGGATTTCTTTAGGTGTAGCATGTGCAACAGCTCTGGGTTTGACATAGCTTTTTATGTTAGGCAGAGATCACCTCTGAGTAGGCAATATGCGATGGAGTAAAGCTGGAGTTTGTTGAGATGGTCTGTGTAGGGCATCTGTTTGAGGCCAGTAATCCTCTTTGTGAGGTATTTCTGTGACCTTTCCAGTTGTTGCAGCTGTCTTGTGAGGTACACAGCAAAAGGGGCATTGTACTCTATAATGGGTCTAATGAGTGATGAGTAGAGGGGAGCAATGACCTCTTTTTTTCTGGATGATAAACTTTTTGTGATGAGGTGAGCCACGTAGAAAGATTTCCTGAACACTGTGGTGATGTGATTATCAAAGGAGAGACTACTGTCCACCTGTGTCCCAAGGTCTCTTATCACATTTTCGGCATTAAGTACACTACCAGCTATGTGGTAGTTCATGGGTACAGAGTTTTTACCAAAGGGGATGGCAATACGCTTTTTGGCATTGAGCTTCAGACCATGGCTTTGACACCAGGCATCTGTCTCAGTGAGGCACTTCTGTAGTATGTCCACATCGTTAGGAGTTTCGATTATGGCTCCTAGTTTGCAGTCATCTGCAAACTTTGTTAGCCAAAGACCTTCTGTGTTAGCCTGTATTTCAGAGAAGTAGATACCAAACAGGAGAGGACCCAGGACTGAACCCTGTGGTACTCCACATGTCACTGGTCTGAAGTCGGATTTGGAGTCTGCTACTTTCACAGTGTGGGTTCTGTCTGTGATCCAGTTGGCAACCCATCTTGTGACATAGGGATTTATACCTAGTTTAGTGAGCTTATCTATAATTCCAGAGTGGGGGATGGTGTTGAAAGCCTTGGCGAGATCTAGATAAGCTGTGTGAACCACCTTACCCTCATCTATGGCTTTGGTGACTGCTTCAAAGAAGCCAATCAGGTTTAGGAGACCTGATCTGCCTTTTACAAATCCAAACTGGGTAGGGTCCAGAGTTTGGAGAGTACCAATGTCTTTGTTTATGAGTTCCATGATGATACGTTCCATGGCCTTGCAGACCAGGCTCGTCAGACTAATGGGGCCGGGGTCCGTCATCGCTCCCCCTTTGTGGAGTGGGATAACCATTGCAGTGCACCATTCAGTGGGCACAAAGCCTGAGGTGAGGTTATGATTGAACATGGTACTTAGGTAGGGTACCAGCTCATTCTGCAGTTCATGTAGAACGCAGCCTGGGATATTGTCAGGTCCCATAGATGCTGTGTTCTTGGCTTTGGAGAGTGTGTTTTTTACCTGTGCAGCCATGATTACAGGAACTTTGCATTGTTCCGGTATAGAGATGGGCTGTCTAGGGGGTGAGGGGGGGGGTAAAGTTAGCACTGAACCTATTTGCCAGGATGTTGGCAATATCAGTTGGTTCTGTATATTTAGTGCCATTGTGCTGTAACTCAGAGCAGATCTAAGTGTTACCATTGAGATTCTTGACATAGCTATAGAATGCTTTGTGGTTGTCTTTAGAATCAGTGGCAATTTTGTTTTCATAACTAGCTTTGGAGAATTTTATGAGGGATCTCATCTTCTTACTGAAGTTGACGAGGGAGTTCCTCCACTCATGGGATTTTACTCTTTTTTGCAACAGTTTCTTTCTTTTGTTGTAGAGTTTGTTTATGGCAGAGGACCACCAGATTGGCTTCCTTTTTCTGGAGGATAGCATCTTGGTTCTATTAGAGATAGCATGATCCATGCACTCATGTACGTGCTTATAAAGTGCATTTGTGTTTGATTCAACAGTTGTACCTCTATTGTCCATCTGCATAGGTGTCATGAAGTTAGCCACTTCTGTCTTAAGTAGTGTGAAGTTGACTTTGGCGAAGTTTTTTATGGTGGTTTCCCTAATTGGGGGTGGGGGCAGGATGTGGATGTCTAGGGTGATTAACTTGTGGTCAGACCTGACCAACGAGGAACTGACCTCTGGTGTGGGGCACCAGTTGCTCATGTTGGTAATGACCAGGTCTAGGATATTGCTGCCCCTGGTGGGGGTGTGAATAAGTTGATCCAAGGCGTTGGAACTTATTAATTCCAGAAAATGTTGAGCAAAAGAGTTGGTACATGAGTAGTTTTCCCAGTTAATGGTGGGGTAGTTGAAATTGCCCATTATTAAGGTGTTGGGTTGTACCCTAATACTTTCCAGTTTATCAAGAAATAAGGAGTGGGAATCCTGGGGCATGGTGGGGGGTCTGTAGCAAGCTACAATTTGGATTGCGGTCTTGCCCAGAGTTAGTTGCATTTGGATAATCCCGGATGCATTATGCTGTGCAACTAGCCTGGAGGTGTGGATATCCTTAATGAATATGGACACGCCTCCACATTTAGTGCTTCATTTCGGGTTAGGTGGCCGAAAGGTGTGGTATGAATTATAGCCTGGTAATGCTGGGGTGCTCTCTGGAGCTTTGAACCAGGTCTCTGTCACTGCACAGATGTCAATAATCACCATTTTAAGGAGTGCCTCGAGTGAGTGCATTTTGAGGTTTAGACTTCTAGCATTGAGTAGCATTACCCTCAGATTTTGCTTGCTTGTACCTGTTACGGTGGTGAATTTGTCATTTAAACATTGCCTAAAAAAAGGCACTATAGGGGTGGTAAAAGCCTTAGCCAGTATCTGGAATCCCAAGGGCGACAGGTGCAGTCCATCTCTGGCAAAGCATTGTGGTCTGTTGATCATGTCGTCTCAGGTAGGCAAATACTGGATCCCCTTAGAATGACACCAGAAGCTTAGCTAATTGTTGAAGTCAATCATTTTGCCTTGTACTGTGGTATCATTCTGGGTGATGGCATTATGCTACTCAGGGCTATGGTCATACCTGCCTGGGCTACAAGAACGGAGAGCTCCTCCATGTCTCTTTTCATGTAGTCCAGGGAGGTACGTCTCAGGTCATTCACACCAACATCAACAATGACAGTGTCATATTTGTACTTGTTGTGGAGTGACCTGAGTGCGTGCATTACGTAGTGGATCCTGGCACCTGACAGGCAGCTGACAGTAACTTTATCCTTGCTTAGCCTGGTGAGTGGAACATCAGTGTGCCTGGCTATAGAGTCACCTATGACTAGAGTGTTGGGTATGTTGTTATGCCTTACAGGCTGTGGTTGAGTGGCACACTGAGTTTGTGGGCTATGTGTCATTTGGGTTGTGTTGGGGGGTTGAGTTTGCTTGCGTTTCTGCTTTGGATGTTCCTGATGCTTGGGAAGGTTTTTATTGAGAGCCTCCATGAATGTAGGTGTGTGTTTTGTGTTTCTATGTGTGTGTTTTGGTGGTGTAGGTTTTGAGGGACTATATGATTATTATAACCTATACTTAAGTACTTAATGCGGGCGTTGTCCATTTGCCTTGGCTGTGAGGAACACATTCTGGAGGTGTATGGCTACTGAGTGTTACACACACCAGGTGGGAATAACTCTTACAACAAGACTTGTGGAGACAAGCCAACTAAATGTTGGAGAAGGTTACAGACCTAGGGACCGAATGTGAGTATTGCTGTTATATGGTATGAATACTGCTAGTTTTATGGGCTTTGTGTGTACATGCTACTTCTGCACAGATGTCAGTCAGACAAAGTTATGTGTCTGTATAGTTCTGAACTGTAGTCTTATCCACATAATGGCCAGAGGTTTGCCTGTTAGGTTTGGTGTGTTACCCAGACAGGTGTTGTCCTTGGCAAATCAGTGGTATACTCTGGTTATTGCTGCCAGTAAATGGCAACATCTACACAGGCATATCCACATTCAGTTGCAGATATTAAGGTGGAACACATTATAGACTTTATTGCTGCCTATGAAAGACAGATGCTCAACAATAAAAGGAGAAAAATACAATGTGATATTGCTGACTTTTCTAATGGAAGAGTCTTTGCTTAGCCTAGGGAGGATAGATCTGTTACTACAAACATCAATGTGAACACCAGTCGCTCTAAAACATCTTCCAATGATCCTGTTCAAGGACCGGAACCAGCTGTATTTAACACTGAGGCTCCTGTTGTTCCTTCTAGTTCCACCTTAAATGCTGAGAAACCACATACTGAACATAGTGTGAGGGAGGTGCCCTCAGGCTTACGTACATGCCCTTTGCCTGCAGATGATATCAGCACTAATTCAGCTAGTGTGTTGGATAATGGAGCATGAAGGAGGGATTCTTCCCATATAGTGGCAACTACTTGTGCTCCAACTCTGCCGTTTAATCCAAACGGCTTGTTATCTAACCCTCTTCCCATTCGTATGCGTATTTTTATGAACGACCTTTCGGGAGAGCACGATTCAAGAGGAAGGCATCGGCCGAGGAAGGGACTCCGTTAACACTGAAGAAGATGTGGGAACAACTCTAGTTTGGAATTTATCTAGTTGTAGACTAACGGCCATTGAAATGAACCTTCTAAACAAAGGTATGAGTTTCAAACCAGCTACGAAAATGACTCTAACTGAAAACATTATAGAACTTAAGACTTTTACTAGAAATGTCAGTTTAAAGATGTTTTTTAATGATTCACATGGCACTAGTAATAATAATGCTAATATTTTTAGGAAAACTAGTTGCTTTATACCGCCTACAGTTGATGCTATTGAAGTTTTTGAAAAAACATGCATTAGGGACATTTATGCCTTGTATGAAAATAATAGAAATGCAAAGACTTTTTGTAACTTGTCAGTTAATGAAAGGTTAGCTTTAGAACAACTGTGTCAGGATTCTACCTTGAGCTTTAGACCAGCAGACAAAGGTGGATGTCTTGTAGTTATGGATTATACATTTTACAAGGATGTGATGTATACCATGCTCAATGATCCATTAATTTATATTCCATTTACAATGCAACAGGTTGAACAGTCTATTAGAGTGTATAATGAATTGTTTGAATGTCTGCAGCTTGGACATATTAGTCTTGATCTTTTTAATTATTTTATTATACAAGAAACAACTTTGCCTACTATACAGGGCCTCCCTAAAATACATAAGCATGCCAGTAAACCCCCTATGAGACCAATAGTAGCTGGAAGGGGGTGGTGCACGGAACCCCTTTCCATCTGTGTTGAACAACATTTGAAACCAATCTTAGCTAAGAACTGTTATATTTTAAAGGATACTGAACAGTTCCTTAGGGACTTATTTGCTCACATACAAGTTAAACCACCTGCTGCTGGTTGCATTATGATAGCATTAGATGTGAAATCCCTTTTTACGTGCATACCCAACAACACAGGGATAGAGATGTTGGGAGACTATCTAAAGCAAGATGGCACTTATGAGATCCATAAGATAGATTTACTGTGTATGCTTATGGAACTTATTCTTGGCAATAACATTTTTATATTTGAAGAAGGTATATTTAAACAAAGGGGTGGAATAGCTATGGGCACCTCTTGTGCCAATAGCTATGCCAACCTCTTTATGGCAAAATGGGAGGAAATGTATATCATACCCCAGCTCAAGCCTGGACATGTTGTTTTTTACAGGAGATTTGTTGATGATCTTTTCCTCCTGTGGGAGTGTACTGGTAATGAGCTGTCTCAATACATTGCTCAACTCAACAGTAGTACTGACTTTCTTAGTTTGACGACCAGTAGCTCTACTGTAAGTATGGAATTTCTTGATGTTAGGATTACCAGGGGACTTGATGGCGCTTTTACTTCTGAAATCTATAGAAAAAGTTGCCATAGGAATACGTTTGTCCACAGACAGTGTATGCATCCTGGGCACATTTTTAATAATGTTGTGACACCACAGATGTTAAGAACATCCAGATTGACAGCAGGCGACTCCACCTTCTCTTGTGAATTGAAACATATGGAACAGCAATTCCTTGAGAGGGGTTATAATAAGAAAGAAATCAGCTCGGTTACAGCTCGAGCATATACATCTAGAACTCAGGAAGGTAAGCCATATTTCTCTTCACCCACTCAGTTTTGCAAACATAAAGTGACCAACTGTAAACTGAGAGTACCGGTTACTTATGCCAGCAACATTAGATTGTTGAAGGACATCTATGCTAAACACTGGGACATACTTAGATCTAATGAGAGAGTGGAATCAATAGTAGGAGAAGCCCCAAGCTATATGTATAAGAATAAGAGATCACTTAAGAAATTGCTATGTTATCCAAAGTTTAATTCCAATACTGATACACAGCTTAATATTGGTACATTTCCTTGTCGGGCATGTAACTACGGTCATTTGATTGACAGTAGTGCTGCATTTGAACATCCAGATATGCATAAAAAGATGTTTTTCAGAGCCAAAGCTAACTGTAACACAGTGAATCTAGTTTATTTAGCCTACTGCACAGTTTGTTACTGTTTCTACATTGGGATGACAACACACAGGCTACGAGACAGGATGAGGGAGCATCGATATGATATCTCCAGGAGAGCTGAGACTAATGCTTTATCTAAGCACATCATGTTACTAGGTGCTCAGCACAATTTTAAGTTTATGGTTGTTGAAACAGTCAATATGGGTATAAGGGGGGGCACACATAAAACTAAAGTAGAAAGCAAAGAATTGAACTGGATTATTAGAATGAAATATGGGGAAAGGCCTCAATGATAATTTTTTTACTAAACCAGTTTTAATGAATAAGCCCTTAGCCAGATAGATATTAATTATGTTCAGTATTTTAATAATGTTTTTATGAATGAAATGTTCTATATGCTATTAAGTATGAAATGTTTTCATGTTTATATAATGAGTTCTGAGCTGCATTTTTTGCCTGTTGAATGAAATGCTTTATATGTTTTTATGAATTAAATGTGTTTGTATTTATACAATGAGCTTTGAGCTGCATTTTCTGGTGTGGTTTTAAGGGCTCTTGTTAATTCCTAATTATTTTTGCATGCTAATTGGTTGCTTTGCTGTTTAAAAGTACTGCAGTTTGGAAATGTATTTGTCTGATGAAGCAGCTGCTGCTGCAAAAGCGCTTACTGTTTGTTCTACTGTTTGTTCTGGGATTAAATTCTTGAATTTTACTGCTGTGTTCCGCTGCCTCCTTTGACTGTGATATTAAATGGCAACATCTATTTGTGTTTTTGACTTCATATCCATCAGAATAGAGATGTTGCAACCAACCCTGTAACACCAGCACCTTTCTCAGTGTATAACAGCAATATTTCAAATATGGTCCTGTGTTTGGACCTCTGTCCTCCACTTATTTGACAGGCTTTGTCGAGTTGTCATGCAGTAGAAGGTTGATAGGTATGGTCTATCAGTATTTAGTGCTGACATTCCTGCTATCATCCCAGTGATGTTGTGGAATGAGACACATTAAGTGAGATAGGTGCCATACATATGAGTGCAAAGGCTGAACAGCATGTAGAACCCTATACAGTCAGGAGGTGGGTCTGTGGAATAGTAGGACATGCCTTAGAATCAGTCTGTTAAAACATGTGAGAGATATTACTTATTACATGGACAAACGTTCTAAAGTAACCTTTAAAGTAATTTTAAGCCTAGCCAGTTATCCCTTGACAAGTGTCATACATTTCACCATGGGGACTGTACTTTGTTACAATGTACTTTTCTGGAAAAGGTCTGTTTCCCAGTTTGATCGAACACTTATAACAGAACCATTCTTATGTGAATAATCAATTTACATTGCATCGTTTGATACTCTGTCCCCTAGGGGATTAACTGAGGAGTGTAATTAGAGGCTGTTAAGAACATAATTGTCAATTGCTTCCTGTATTTAAGGCAAATATGTTTTGTAATGTTGTAATACTTGACGGCAAAAACTCATTAAAACATTTGCGTGTATTGATGGCTAGTTGTCTGTTGTTTTACTATCTTCAGTCATTTTAGTTATATTGCTAAGAGGTCAGTGTATGTCTGCCCATTGTGTATGGCCGATCCTGAATTTGGAGCACTGTACTGTGTACTTATTAGTTGTACTCGGTATAGGGGGGGGCAGTACATGTCAGTGGCACATGTCCTTTTGTATCATTACCAATGTGTTTGCATGTGCATAGACTAGTCCCCCAACTTCATCTGGCATGGTCCAGAATTGTACTAAGGTGCTCTTGGCTCTGAAAGTGCTGTAAGTTCGTAGGTTCATAGGTTCATAGGTTAGTACTAAGCTAACTGCCCTTGCAAGCCATTTTAAGCCTAGCCAGTTATCCCTTGTGAGACTCAAACCATGCACCTTGTGTTTGTGAGGCAAACATCTTAACCATTAGGCCACCCTCCCAACCCTGTTATTTACAACAAAATCATTACTGATTCCACAGTCTTCCTTCCTTATGATAAACCGACTGCACTGTATCCTATGGTTGAAAACATCGTAAAATAGTACAGCTCAGATGGCTTAGTGGTTATATGCTTTGACTATTGTGTACAGGTTCCTGGGTTCAAGGGCTGTATATTTTGTTGCAGGCCTGGTGTATATTATTTCTTTCACATAGCATGCCTATATGTGCTGTCATTACAGTAGCAAGGGGTGTGAGTCTACTGCATGGGCTACATGTATACATGGGTGGTTGCACGTGTGATATGCACTTACACATCCATTGTACACCAGCTACACTACCAAATAATACAAATATAATATACCAGACATTTGACTATTAAAATAGTACTAATTAGTTACCTTTCCTGTAACTAGTGTAGTCCAGATACAGATTTGCTGTATCCAGGACTGTATGTTAGCTTCTGATTGTTGCCCAAGTCTGCTCCTCAATTTGTCACTTAGATATGCTAGTTCTCTCATCTCCTGCACTTTCAATAGTTTATTACTTTAGCACTTTATCAGGTGTCTTGTAGCAAGTATTTTAGCATGCAAAAATACTAACAGCACTAAGCGTTCTACGAGGAAACAGCTCCAGTAATTATTATTAATGGTCACCCCTCCAGGCATGTCTACAGGTCAGTTTCCTGTGCTTTCACCTATTAACCTGCTAAACTTGGCCATCCTGAGGCAATGTAGCAACTGCCTCATGTACACTGACAACCCTCACCTCTTACCTCTCTACACTGAAGACCTGTTATATATCAAAATTGGAAGCCACAACCCTCCAATCAAGACCAGAATAGTTGGTCAAGAGGAGACGGTCAACACTTGCACCACACTGCATGGAACACATAGCCCTCCAGAACACACACCAGCACTGCCTTCATATAAAAAACACAAAACACACACCCACCTTTGCAGAGGCTCTCAATAAAAAGCTGCACAAACAGCAGAGACCTCCAAGGTAGACATGCACTCCACCACCACCACACAATACTAATCATAAAACACATACGTCTCCTAAACAGTGTGCCAGTCAACCAAAGCGCCTAAGGCAAAACAGCATGACCAAAACACTAGGCATAGTTGACTTGATAGTGAGGAACAGTGATGTCCCACTCACTAGGTTGAAAAAGGAGAAAGCAACAGTCAGCTGCCTGTCAGGCACCAGGATCTGCCACATGACACACACACTGAGGTCCTTCAAGAACAGGTACACATATGACTTTGTCATTGTACATGTGGATGTGAATGACCTGCAATGTACCTCCCTGAACTATATGGAAACAGACATGGAGGAGCTCTCCAACTATGTAGCCCAGACGGGTATGACCCCCTAGCCCTGAGCAGCATCCAACCATCACCCAGAATGATACCACAGTACAAGCTGAAAATGATTGATTTCAACGATTGGCTACATTTCTGGTATCATATTAAGGGGTTCCACTATCTGTGTGCCTGGGATGACATGCTTGACAGACCGTGATTCTTTGCCACAGATGGCCTACATCTGTCACCCCTTGGCTTCCAGATACTGGCCAAGGCTCTTGCTACCCCTATAGTGGCTTTTTTAGGCAGTGTTCCAAACACCACATTACCACTGTAACAGCTACAAACAGATGTAATCTGAGGATCATGCTGCTCAACACTAGAGGTCTACACTTAAAAATGCACTCACTCAATGCAATCCTTAAACTGGAGAACATCAGCATTTGTGCTGTAACAGGGAGCTGGTTCAAGGCAGCAGGAAGCACACCTGCACTACCAGGCTATCACTCATTCCACACCCGTTTGACCCAGAACTTGGACCAAAGCTGCAAAGGTGGTGGTGTTTCAATATTCATAACGGATGCACACACCTCCAGACTGTTTGCACAACATAATGCATCTGAGATACTTCAGGTGCAGCTAACATTGTGTAAGACAGGAATACAGGTCATAGCCTACTGTAGGTCCACAAACAGAGTCCAAGACTCACGTTCCCCATTTCTAAGCACCCTAGGGAATATTAAGTTCCAACTCAACACTCTCATACTGGCTGACATCAACTACTCCACCATTGACTGGAGAAACTACTCATGTACCAATACACTTGGCCCAATGCTTTCTGGAATTCATTAATTCCAATACCCTGGACATGCTCGTTCTTACTGCCACTAGAGATAGCAACATCATCGACCTGGTCATTACTAACATGGGCGAACGTTGCTCTACACCAATAGTCAACTCCTCCCTGGTTAGATACTAACAGAAACTAATCATCTTGGAAATCCACATCCCTTCCACCACCCCACAAAGGTGACCACCATGAAATCTTCTCCAAAGCTAACTTTGGGGACCTACAAACAGAGGTGGCTAAATGCATGGCACCCATGCAGATGGGAACTAGTTGCATGACCGCAGAATCTTACACCAATGCACTGTATGAACACATACACAAATGCATAGATCTCGCCATATGCAATACAAACAAGATGATCTCCTCAGAAAAAAGGAAGCCAATATGATGGTCCCCTGCCATAAACAAACTCTACAACAGAAGGAGGAAATTGAAATGGAATAAGGTGAAGACCCAAGAAATACTCCCTTATCAGCCTCAACCAAAGGTTGTGATCCCTCATCAAATCCTGTAAAGGTAGCTATGAACACATGATTGCAGCAGATAGTGAAGACAACCACAAGGCCTTCAATAGTTATGTATAGAATCTCCACAGCGCAGTAGCACAACCCTCAGATTATTTATTCTTGTATCTGTTAAGGTGGTTCTTTCTTTTGGCTTCCAGGCATTAGCTATAAAATGCACTAAGGCAGGGGTTCCCAAAGTGTGTGCCACAGAATCCTGAGGAGCAGCAGCTTCCTCACAGGGGTGCTGTGAACTAATAAGCTTAGCTGCAAAATAAACCACGAACAGTTTGTGATTTATTTTGCAGCTAAGCTTATTAGTTTGCTGCGAACTAAGTCTAGACCTACACTGTAGCTTTTTAGCAGAACTGGCATCAAGTATAGCAGCGGTCCCTAACCACTGGGCCACGGACCAGTATCGGGCCGTGGAGCACTTGGAACCAGGCCATCAGGTAAGTGATTGCCTGTATGAGGGTGTGTGCGTCTGCCTGCGTGTGTGAGTGAACGCATGCATGAAAGCAAAAGAATCTCTGTGTGAGAGAGATTGGGAGAGTGAGAGCGATGTGTGAGTGAATGCAGGAATGAATGAAGACGTGGCTGTGTGTGTGTGTGTGTGTGTGTGTGTGAATGCAGGTATGAATGAGGAAGTGGCTATGTGTATGTGTATGTGTGAGACTGGGAGAGTGAGAGGGATGTATGAATGAATACGTAAGTGGGTGTGCGGCATGTGGGTGTGAGATCGGGAGAGTGAGAGTGATGTATGAATTAATGCGTAAGTGGGTGTGTGGCGTGTGGGTGTGACAGACAGTGAGAGCGATGTGTGAATGAATGCAGGTATGAATGAGGAAGTGACTGTGTGTGTGTTTGATCAGGAGAGAGTGAGAGCGATGTGTGAGTGAATGCAGGTATGAATGAGGAAGTGACTGTGTGTGTGTTTAATCAGGAGAGAGTGAGAGCGATGTGTGAGTGAATGCAGATATGAATGAGGAAGTGACTGTGTGTGTGTGTGTGCGTGTGACAGACAGTGAGAGCGATGTGTGAATGAATGCAGGTATGAATGAGGAAGTGACTGTGTGTGTGTTTGATCAGGAGAGTGTGAGAGCGATGTGTGAGTGAATGCAGATATGAATGAGGAAGTGACTGTGTGTGTGTGTGTGTGTGTGTGTGTCACGGGGGAGTGAGTGAAGAGTGAGAGCGATCCCTGGCAGCAGCAGCAATGATGTCTGTGTAAGTCTGGACCATACCACTGGACACATACCTCTCACCCTCTTAGATCAAGAAATCTGGACAAAGCCAAAATAGTGGGGGTACAAAGGCACAAAATAGGGACACTTTTAAGTACTGCTCTCACGAACTTAGAAAGTTGATAGAAATGCAGGTTTTGCATTAGCATGAATTTTCTGAAGGATATGAAGTGTGAAACTAAACTGTCTGTCGTTATTTTCTGACTTCAACCTCAATGATCTGCCAGTGATTTGCCAGAAAACAATTTTATGAGAAAAAGACCAAACATATGAGGCAAAAATCTGGACATTCTACAAAAATCTATATAGTTGAGAGGTATGCTGGACAGAGCCAAATGACAGGGACAGATTTTCAATATTGCTCTTATAAAGTTAAAGTTAATAAGGTTGCCATTAGGTCTGCTTACCTCAAACATAGTAGATCAGTGTTATGCTGTTAAGCAGAATGTACACTTTTTTTTGTAATTGTCTTTTTATTATACTTTTGAGCTTTTCTCCCCAGGTCTCCTTGTCCAGTCGGGCAGCCTCGTTAAACAAATGTCAAATACATAAATAAATAAACAAATGAAATATTCACTTTATATGTGCTGCGGGGGGGGGGGTGATTACTGCAGGAAAACCTGGATTCAGCAAGGGAGCCGAGAATCAAAAATGTTTGGGAACCACTGCACTAAGGTGATATTTTTGTCTATGTTATCAGAAGCAGTGTTACTACAACAACCTTCTCAGCTGATCTACTCACATTATTTGGATATGTTTCTATTGTCATGCCTTTGTCTCCCTACTTTGCCTGGCTTGTTCTAGATTCATTGCACTAAAGGGTTGTGAGCATAACTTTCCACTGCCAGGCTGTTTGAATATTATCCAGGTGTTTGGCCCATACTTTGTTTCTGTTCCACAATTTATTTGCATTTCTCTGGGTAACACTGTTATGAAGCAAGGATTTATGTCAGTGAAGACTGACATATAGGTCAATTCCCATCCACATATCATTCAGACAGCTCTGCTGATAGTCCCTGTTGCTGTACAACTGTTCAGTTATGACAGCAATATTCTGATTATGTCCATATATCTGGCCCATTTCTCACCCTTTGTACAGCCTTTGTTCATTAGTCTTACACTAAGAGGTTGATATGTATGATTTTGAGGTATGTCTGCACTGCATGTTATATGACTACACACACATAAATATATATATATATATATATATATATATATATATATATATACATATATATATATATATATATATATATATATATATATGTGCATATGCATAGGTTCATAGGTAGATACTAGGCTATTGGCCCTAGGGCCTATATAAGCCTAGCCAACAAGATTCCCTGGCTTTCGCCACTCAAGACAAATAATTTCCTGTAACCCTTTCAAGCAGACACACAGAAGTGAATCACGGGGTGGATTTCCTATTTACCATTCAAATGTCAATATTTATCTTAAAGAGAACTAAGGAGGAGCTCTGTTTCACATAAATGGGTAGTTTGTTCCAGAGTGTGGGAAATGTTATGGACAGTAATCTATCCCTCCAGCATGTTATGTCTATTGTAGTGACAAGGTTTATCTCCCTGGAGCATGTGTTTTGGAGGGATTGGGATTTCTTTACGTGTAGCATGTCCAGCAGCTCTGGGTTTGACATGGCTTTGTATGTTAGGCAGTGATTGGCTCTGAGTAGGTGATATGCAATATATTAAACTGGTGTATTTTGAGACAGTTTGTGTAGGGCATCTGTCTGAGACTGGTGATCCTCTTTGTGAGGTAATTCTGCGGACCTTCCAGTTGTAGATGTCTTGTGAGGTACATACCAAACAGGCCGTTGTACTGTATAATAGGTCTAATTAGGGATGAGTAGAGAGGAACAATGATCTCCTTTTTTCTGGATGAGACATCTGTTGTGATGTGATGTGCCACATAGAAGGATTTCCTAAGTACTGTGGCAATGTGGTTATCAAAGGAGAGACTACTATCCACCTGTGTAGCTAGGTCTCTTATCATACTTTCAGTGTTAAGTGTACTAGCAGCTATGTGGTAGTTCACGGGCACAGAGTTTTACCCAAAGGGAATGACAATGCATTATTTGGTGTTGAGTTTGAGGCCATGGCTTTGACACCAGGCATCTGCCTCAGTAAGGCCCTTTTGTAGACTGTCCACATCTTTACGGGATTCTATAATGGCTCCTAGTTTGCAGTTGTCTGCGAACTTTGTTAGCCATAGACCCTCTGTGTTAGCCTGAACATCAGAGAAGTAGATGCCAATCAGGAGAGGCCCAAGGACTGAACCCTGTTGTACTCCACTAGTCACTGGACTGGAGTCAGATATGGAGTCGGCTACTTTCACAGTGTGGGTTCTGTCTGTAAGCCAGTTGGGAACCCATCTTGTGACATAAGTA
>NC_056730.1:5837791-5915291 GCF_019279795.1 Protopterus annectens
GTTGCTGTCAACCTGTGTTCCAAGATTTCTTATAATGCCTTCTGTGTTCAGTGGTCTACCATCAATGTGGTAATTCAAGGGAACCGGGTTTTTCCCAACAGGGATGACAACACATTGTTTGGCATTGAGCTTAAGGCCATGGTTCTGACACCAGTCGTTGGTCTCATTGAGGTCTTTCTGTAGGATGTCAACATCAGTTGGGGAGTTAATAATAGCTCCCAACTTGCAATCATCTGCAAATTTTGTCAGCAACAGTCCCTTCATGTTGGCCTGGACTTCAGGGAATTAGATACCAAACAGGCGAGGACCCAGGAACGAACCCTGTGGGACTCCATTCTTGAGTGGCCGGCAGTCTGAGTTGGACTCACACTGTGGGTTCTATGTGTGATCCAGTTTGCAACCCACCTAGTGATATAGGGTTGATGCATAGCTTAGTGAGTTTTTCTATGATCTGTGAGTGTGGAATGGTATCATTGGCCTTGGCCAAGTCAAGCTAGGCTTTATGAACCACCTTGCCTTCATCCACAGCTCTGGTGACTTACTCAAATAAGTCGACCGAGTTGAGCAGGCATGATCTACCCTTCACAAAACCAGACTGTGTAGGATCCAGAGTTTGGAGATTCCCTATATCCTTGTTAATTAGGTCCATGATGATGCAGTCCATAGCTTTGCATATCAGACTTGTCAGGCTAATGGGCTGGTAGTTCCCGGGGTCTGTAGTCGCTCAGCCCTTGTGAAGAGGGATGACTGTAATGAGTGCGCCATTTGGTAGGGACAAAGCCTGAGATGATGCTGTGATTGAATAGGGCACACAGGTGAGGTGCCAGTTCACTCTGTAGTTCATGTAGAACACAGTCAGAGATATTGTCATGTCCCATAAAAGCTGTATTCTTGGCCTTGGACAGTGCTGCTTTAACCTGTGCAGCAGTAATACTGGGTGCCTGGCAATCTACTGGCATTGTGATTGTCCTTTGTGGGGGTGAGAGGGGTCAGGTTGGCACTGAATCTGTTGGACAGTATATTGGCTATATCTGTTGGCTCAGTATAGGAGGTACCATTGTGCGCTCAGAGCATATCTGGGTATTGGTGTGGAGATTATCCACATAACTACTGAAAGCCTTGTGTTTGTCTTTCCTGTCTGCTGCAATTCTGTTTTCATAGCTAGCTTTAGAGGATTTGATGAGTGATCTCAACCTTTTGTTGAGGCCAATAAGAGAGTTGTTCCAGTCTTGGGACTTCACCTTTTTCCGCATCAGTTTATTTGTTCCATTGTTGAGTTTGTGTATGGCAGGGGACCACCACATTGACTTCCTGTTTGGAAGAAAACATCTTGGTTCTATTGGTCATGGCAAGATCCATGCACATGTGTATGTGTTTATACAGTACATTGGTGTATGATCTGGTGGTCATGCAACTATTCTCCATTTGCATGTGTGCCGTGAACTTAGCCACCTCTGTTTTAAGGAGCCCAAGGTTAGCTTTGGAGGTGTTTGTCATGGTGTTTACCTTTGCAGTGGGGGAGGGAGGGATGTGGACTCCCAAGGTGATTAGTTTGTGGTTGGATCCACACCTCAGTATTTTGATGTGTGGACTCAACAAGGTCATGCATGTCACCACGTACATCAGAGAGAGTTGCATCCACCATCCTGATTATTTGTGTGTTGTGGCATGCACTATGTGCCTTTGCATCCATGACAGCCTGGAACATGCGTCTGATTACTCTTTCTGTGGCACTTGAAACTGTGGCCCAACAAGCAGCGTTTCTCCTGCAAGCACCCCTGTCCATATGTCTGTGTGGGACCTTGGCTGCACCCTGGCTATGGCCAGTATCTACACTCACACCTGCCATAGTCACCACACTAGCCTGTTCAATGCCACCACCTGCCAACTGTCCATCATCTGTGGCCACTGATGATGGGTTATGTGTGGGCATTGTCACTGTATGCAATGATGGTGTGCACAAGAGTGGGATGCCAACTAATGGCACAGATTTAGCCCCTGACAACCCCACCTGTACCTCAGTATTCCTATCATCATTGGCAGAGTCTGCAGAGATATTGACATTGTTTCAAAAGGAGGGAACCCAGACCCCATCGCCAACTGTGAGAGGAAGACAACATGTGTACATTAATACCTGCACTTTGATGTTGACTGGTATATATATATATATATATATATATATATATATACACACACACACACACACACACACACACACACACACACACACACACACACACACGCACACACACGCACACACACACACACAGGTGAGGTGGCAGAAATCTGTTACACAGACCACACATTATCCACATGGTTATGTGCATGACACACGGCTATTAACATCATGCATTGCAGCCAGTTGTACAACATGCAACTGACAATATAGAGCTCTGGATTATGTGATTACTGTTCGTGTGTGATGGCTGTTCCCCACCACAGACTGCAGCCATGTACACATCATTGCTGTCCACCTGTATAGCACAGTGGCAAGTACTACAGAACATACCTCACAACTGTACATATCCTCACAGGAGGTGTAGCGGTCTGGCTCATATGTCTGCTCTATTTCTCATAACCCTTGTGTTTCTCTGTGACATATGTGGGATGATCTGAGGAGTGACATCACTGATTAATGACATACATGCGAGTGCCAGATCTGTAAGCGAGCAGTGATTGTATGGTCATACAATCCCTGTTACACCAATAGCCTTGTAAGCTTGCAGTGGGTATGATAAGTGTACACAACCCTGTTAACATGCCATGTTCTTGTTATATAGAGGATGAGACCACAATAATGCATTCAAATATGTCACCCACCTTCCATGTGGCATATGACCTATGCAATCCAATCGATAAACAAACACGTGATACATGTAAAATATGATGATGCAATATGTACAATATGTTGATTACATATGTGTGCACACTCTTAAAATGATAAATTGTTGAATCACCTTGTAAGTGGCTTACACCATTCACTCTTCTTGTGACGGTGTCTATCAGCATGGCACATCCAGACTTGGCATTATTTGGCCACTCTTCCATGCAAAGGTCATTTAACTCTGTCAGAATGCAAGGGCAGCTCATGTGCAAAGACTTCATCAAGTCACACTGGTTTTCTATCTGGTGTAGGTCTAGGCTCTGGCTGGGCCAATCCATACCCATATTTGTGTTCAGTTGGAGCCATTCTTAGGTAGCTTTGGATGTATGCTGCAGTTGATTGTCATGTTGAAGGCTGACACACCTCCACATCCTCAGCATTCTTGAAGACACCTGATGGATTTTGGGCAGAAGTGGGTGTTATTAGAAAATGTTTAGTATTCCCACCACCGTGACTACAGGCCCTGTTCTGTCTGTGGAACAGCAGCCCCACAGCACGTGGCTGCCACCAGTGTGATTCACTATGGGGAGGTTGGTGTTCAGGTTATGAGAGGTGTTGCATGTGCACCACACATATCTGTTGGTATTGTGCCTGTGAGGGCGATCCATAGTCTCATTACACCATAACACACTTTCACACCTGCCTTTGGGAGACATGATGTGCTGAACTGCAATTTGTATCCCCCCATGGCTGTTTTTGGTGTGTGGGAATGCTTTCATCTTCTGACCCTACCCCATAGGCCAGGCATATGCAGCATAGGGTTCCGTTCAGAAGCTCATAATACTGAAATCTCAAATTTCAGTATTTTGAGCCCAAGAAGCCAAAGCCACATAATAGCGAAAGTTTAGAAGCGTGAAATTCAAAACCTCGAATACCGGAGGCTTTGAATTTCACACTTCTAAAGTTCCACTATGGTTATGTATTCAGGTAAGTGTGTGTGTGTTAAGGGGTTTGGGTAGGGGCTGTGGTGTGTGTCAGTATGTTTTGTTGCTCTGATGTATGTGTGCGAAGAGAAAGTAGCTTGTGTGGTGGTGTTTTGTGTGTGTTTGTATCTAGTGCGACCTCGGAGTGAGAATATTAAAGTAGGGGAAGTATGCAGGGGGGCTTGCCTCCCTGCTTTCATGTAGTAGAGTGATTGTGTGTGTTGGTGTGGTGGATGGTGTGTGTGTGTGTGTGTGTGTGTGTAGTAAAACCGCAAAATTCAAAACTTCCGGTATTCGAGGTTTTGAATTTCGCTGTTTTTAGTTTTCGTTGTTTTGTGGATTCCACTTCTTGGGCTCGAGAGACTGAAATTCAAGATTTCAGTATTTCATGCTTCTGAAGTGAATCTGCAGCATATGGGAAAGTGTTCTCACAGGTAGACACCAGTACTAGCAATTGGTTTCTGCAACTCCCTCGGTGCTGCTGTATGTCCCTTGGCAATTTCCCTGGCCAGGTCTTGACATGTGTTGTCATAATTTTTGTAGGGACATCAGGTTCTTGTCAACAGCACTATTTTCCCAGATTCACTCCACCTTTTGACAACTGTCTCCACTGTGTTCCATGGTGTATGCACTGCTGTGGTAATGTTGTTGTACCCTACTCTTGACTGATAGCTTTCAAATATGAGATCCCTTTGCTGCTTTGTACACTGTCTGCAAGTCATGGCTGTTGCAGGGCTGAGCATATGTCAAGGTTATCCCACTTGGACAGCAGACTGTTATTTGGTGTCAGTCAGAGTGCCTTTACTTGATAGCTGGTGTGTACCCAAGCAGACTGTATGCTGTCAGTAAATCACAAGCTGTTGCAATCACATATTATTTGAAGGGTGTGCACACATATGCATCCAGCGTACTGAGGGGTTTGTATACTCCAAATTTGGTGGCCAACAGATTGATTGTTGTACAGGGATTTGTTCAAGTCATATATCACATTACAGTTTTGAAAAGATGAGTACTGACATATTGTGGTCTCAATTTGTATAGACATCACAAACACCTGGCATCTTAACTGGGATGTATACACTGTTTATATCCACTATATCACAGTAATGTTTCACACATTTCACTACCTTAGGCTGTTTGTCCAACTATTGTGTTACTCTCTGTCCAGAAGTCTTGCACTGACAGGCCATGTGTTATGCTACAGGGGTGATACATTCTCATCAAATAGGACCCTGTGGTGACCACTGTGATGCAATGCAGTTGACCCCAACACAGGTGAACATGTACATAAAGCAATATGGCTATGAGTGACAGTTGTATGCATAATACACTGCATGGCCTTCACATGCCTGGGGTATTGGCAGACCACAACAGTACAATTGCATACTCACCAGCTGCAAGCTGCCATCCCACATGCAGACAGGAGGGACCCAGGTAGTTGTGTGAAGGAGTATGGTCAGCAGACCCACAAGTGGCATTGGTACAGGATGAATGCAGCATGTGTGCACATGTACAGTACAACCTCCAATACTACACATTTTGCTGTCCTTCACCATAGATGTGCATGTCTGTGCATTAGAAAACTCCATCCACAACTGCAATCTGACCTGACACATGTACGCAGATACTCTACAATTACACGTATGTAATCTATACTGGGGCCTTATCTGCACACCCCTCGTCCATTGTCTGGGTGCCAACCACCCCCAGTATGTGGGGGGTCTGTACTCTGATGTTGAACTGGGATGGGTGCCCTATTGTACCCATGCAGCTCCCCAGTGGGTCCCATTGGAGCAGCAAGGCCAGGCCCACGTCCATGGCTGCGTGGTTCCTGGCCACTGCAGCAGCCCTTTCCCAGGCATGGTGTATCAGGTCACTTTCACGATGCCAGACTTGCTCATATGTACATGCGTGCAGGCCAACATCATTTACCCTGTGGACAAGGTTGTCCCACTGGCTCCAGCTGAACATTATGGCATGGTTGTGTAGTATGGCTTCTATGATTATAATTGTCTGAGCCACTGAAAAGGTTGACCTTTGCTGATGCAACATTGCACCTGGGAGACATTACAGGGGAGACACATCACAGGACCTCATACATTTAGCAACCATAGGTACAGAACCTGCACATCTACATTGAATACCAGTAGCCACCACTCACAACCACACTATACCCCTGTAACGTATCTATGCTGTATCTGCTTGCATTGCACTGCTGGCCCTGAGGTGTCATATTCCCCCCAATGAGGCCTACTTAATTTCCTACTCCTGTACTTCTCATTCATGTCTGTGTCAAGGGATGACATTGGCCATCTTCCATGTGGATGTGGTGTGGATGGTGCTAAGCCTTGCTGTGACTACAGTGTGTAATGTTGCTGGGTACAAATGCCCGAGTTCATGTAGGATGCAGACAGGGATGTTATTAGGTGCCATGGATACCTGCATTTGTTGCCTTTCAGTAAGCAATATGTACCTGCTCACAGGGGATGAGGGGAGGGGTGTGAGTGCTGTGCATATCTAGCTATAGTGCTGCTGAGCCAGGGGGTGATGTTTGGCCTAAAAATATCTGCAGCAAGTTGCCTATAGCTATGTTGTGTGTATATGTGACTTGATTGGCCACCATTACAAGGTGGGCTGGTATGTGGCTTCAGAGATTGCAGACATATGTGAAGATGGCCTTGTGATTGGCCTTGGTGGATGTGTCCAATTTGTACTCATAGTTAGTCTTACAAGACTCCATCTGTGACCTTATATGCTTTATCAGACAAAGGCTGACTTGATGCCAGGTTGGTGCATGCTCCTGATTTGACCTGTACAGCCAATCTAGGGACCCAGTCTGTGGATTGTATATTGCTGCTGTCCACCACAAGCATTCAGCCTATCTTGAGGGGGTTGATGTTATCATGTTGGGTATTGCTGAGGCCATGCAGCTATGTAGGTACCCACATAGTATTGTGTTGTGGGCCTGGACACAGCTGCTAGTTACACCATATGGGATGCCCTTCATGTGGGCCTTTCACATTTAACTGGCCTGTGCGGGGCACATTATGGATGTGTGAGGGCTACCTCTTCACAGACAGTAGGTGGAAATACCTCACAGGACAGGACATATGGTGACAGCCCAGCAACATGGGGGACAAACTCCAGAGTTTGGTACAGCTTGTATGTCATTAGTGTTGTTATACACATAGGGGGTTGCTACATTGACAGTGTTTGTCTGAACATGCATTTACTGGATGACTTGATATCTGACAGTGATATGTCTCTGACATAGCTCTCAACTGGCATGTTGTCCACAGACTGCCCAGATGTTTGCCTATTATGCTTGGTCTGTTCCTTGACCAACATCTGTTTTTGTGGGGTTGGTAGGATAATGTGGGGATTGCAGTCAGTACGTGTTGTCATCCATTGGTGTTCCACACATTATTTCCTTCAGGGATGTGATGTTACAACAACACATGTAACAGCAGCTACTGTCTCAATTTGTAACACCATTATGTCTGATATGTCCTTCTTTACAGCCCCCTGTCCCATACGTATGCCATGCATTGTCCAGATGTCCTGCACTATGAGGTGCAGAGGTATGGTATAGCATTAATTACCAAATGCACACCAGTTAGCATGACAATGACCTGGCAGAGTCCTGGCCATGGTATGCAACGGTGGTCAGGGTTATGCATCCACACCCTAGTAATTCTGTGGAAATCTGCACATATGACAGTATCTTTGGTTTGGTCCCCACAACTGTTATGTATGCATGACACATCAATGGGATGATGTGGGTACAGGAAAAAGGCAGGTGCCGTGACTGTGAATGGCCTCAAAATCATTAATCTTTACACACACACACACAGACACACACACACACACACACACACACACACACACACACACACACACACACACACACACACACAGTGTCACAGTTGCCATGTCTGGGATTAGAACTCCTACCTCACTAGCATGTTGCATTATAGCATTGCACAGTTATCACATTCACCATGGAGCTTATACAGCTAGCCCTTGTCCAAAGGGGTATTTCAAGGTGAATGACATCAGCAGGCTTGCTAAAGTAGGGCAATGGGAAGTGTAGTAATTGTGAATGGTCTCAAAATCATTAATCTCTACACACAAAGTTTCACAGTTGATATGTCCGGGATTAGAACTCCTATCTGACTAATATGTGACACAATAGCATTACACAGTTATCGCACACACCACGGAGATTATGGAAATGACAATTGGCTAGAGGGTTATTTCAAGGTGACAGACATCAACATGAGTGCTAACATGGGCTATGGGAAGTGCAGTGTGTGTGAATGCGCCATAAACCATTTCTCTGGGAACACACACACAACACTCAGTCACACACAACTTTACATTTGACAGGACTGAGTATACAAATACTAGATGAATACTGATTTGTACTATCATGCTACACAGTTATCACAAGCACCACAGACACTATAGGTCTGAGGGCTACCAAAAGCAAACGTCTACAGTGATTGACATCGGCACATCATGTGATATTGGCCAATTGGATGTGTGGTGGGTGGGACAGGACTCATGATAGCAATCTCTTTGTCACTATCTGCCTCTCTCTTTCCCACATCTCTGTGTGTGTATGTTTGACCTATTATAGTGTGTTGGCCTTGGATATGTGTGAGTATTCCTATCCAATGTGTGTGCAAGGCATGAATGGTGTGCAATGTGGTGTGTGTGCACAGACATCTGCGACTGACAGATATGTATAGTCCACTGTTGTTGTCAGACATGGGCTACATTTCTCTAAGTGTAGGAGCATGCCCAATATGACCTTCTGTATTGAGTGTGTGAATCCATTCCAGGTAGGTTGTACTCCAGTGCAGGATTTTGTGTTCTACACCTACAGCTAGCAATCTGTTTCTGCAGGATATCTGTAGATAGGTTGACAATATGGAATCACAATGGGCAACAGATATTGCGATACTGTAACTATTGCTGTCTGTGCTGCTTGTATTACATGGTTGGTGTTAGCAGAGATATTCAGACATACAGTTTTACACTGTGATGTATTATGTCATCAACTACCAACAGATATTCTTATTTGCTCACAGATATTTCCAGGGAAATACAAGATGAATGAAGCTGTATCTGCAGCCTACATATTCTTGCACACTCATGCCATTCTGGATGGATAGCTGCAGACACTTGCGGATGGATCTGTGTAAATGGTCCAGCACCTTAATAATGAGGTGGCTGAGGATCCCCTACTTTTACATCTATCGGCATAACAGAATGGCGATATCCTGCTGTGGCCATACCTCCCAGCTGTACAGATTCACCCAGGTTACCCAGAGGCAGGGCTCATATATCCGATCAATTCCCCTTCACATTGTGGTTTACAAGCGGGTTTGTAGCCACCCATTACTGGGTTTGCAGCCAGGGGTAGTATGGGCAAACATCAGAGTTTCAGACTTCACACCCTCCATGGCGTCCATGCTTCTGCACCCCCCACTCTGTTATTTTTTCCTCTTCCTAACATTATGTGAGTGATATCTGGGAAGTATCCCTATAGTTGCCCCTTCATCCCAGTGTTATTTAGGGGCTGGTCCACAGTTCATCCAGTAGGACATGGTGGGCATGCTACTGGGATTTGTCGACATGGCCTTGCATTTGTGTTCTGTGGACTGTGTTATGTTGTTATTTGGGACCCCATGAGATAACATATATTGTCAGTACAGGTGAGGCACAGGCCTTTGACAGAAGACTGTAGGGCATTTGGTAGTGATGCAGGCCATCTATAGCAGCCCAGTGCATTCTGTCACTCCTACAGTCCCAGGCTGTGAGCCACTGGATTACCCTGGGGTGACAGGGTAAGTGTGGGAGGTCTTAATGGCAACAGTTCTTGTCCATATTAATCCATTGGTCTGGATGCTGGCAGGGTGCTGCTTAAAGCTAGGAAGTGGGACAGACCTGCATAGGACACCTCTTCAGCATGCTGCATTCTGTGGGTATTCCCATGAAGAAGTGGAGGTTGTGCTGTACTCATTCCCAACAGCAGGGATATGAACTGTGATAAACCTGTGAATGATGGTGGGGTGAGCTGAGTGCATGTGTGATATGAAGGCTTCTTGCAGCTGACTCACAGATATACCTGGGATATTACCTTTATGCTGCCTTGTGCGGGGACATAGACATTCTCTCATTACTTCATAACTATGCCTTTTGTGGTCTGCCAGTGACTGGACAGACTACATCAGTATTCCATACTACACAGATAACTAATATGCTTCTAACCTGTATGTACAATTCCAAAGGTGTGTGCAGCTGACAGTTACATTTTATGTACTCTGTTTAGGGTACTTCCACCTGTGTGCTGTGTGTATGCTTAGGCCCACATTCATGGTATGTCCATCTTTCAGATAGTGACAGATATTGACATCTGAACAATGAGTATGGATGACTGCTGAACTGGGACTTGCTGGGATGCATTATGGTTGGTACTGCATTTGTCAGAACATAGCCTTGTCATCAACAGCATTGGTCATAGGCCACTGGGACACAACCCTTCATGCCTACATGCTGACCACTTCCACATAATGTACAACAGACAACACCTAACACACAGAGCCCTGCATATTGTACACATGCAACAATCTATCCTGTAAACTGGGCCAGCTCAGGTAATCTCTGCTCCACTGTTATTAACCCCACTCGTACATGTTACTAAATTTCTACATAGGACTGGGGGGGGTGGGGGCACACCTGACAACTGTAAACATTTGCTATGACTGTACTGGTATTTCAGGTAGTCTGTTGGCTTCCATTTCGTTTGTATTCTGACCTATCATGCAGATTAGAGTTATATCAATAGAGTCCAGATTTTAGGTTTTATTGACCTACATTTCAATTTTAGACTTCATACCCTGCAGAACTAAAATACAACTGCCTGACCTGTTGTAGTCTGTCTGTGTAGGTCTGGAGCTGGGGCTGTTATGAATTGCCATTAATTGGAGGCCTTAGCACAGCCTTTCTTTATGGTCATCTACACCTGTCATGCTGCCTGAGGTTGTTGTTGGGTATGTGACCTCACTGACATGCATGTGTGTGTCCTATAGACATACATTTGGGTGACCACATTTACTGCAGTGGGATTTGTCACCTTGTCTAGTACTGCCTACTTTGTTGACACCAGTATTTGTTATGGATTCCATGCTGCCCATATAAGGGTCCACTATCTGCTGCCATCCCATTCAGCCACCCGTTTCCCTTGCATGCTCACATCCATACCATAGCTATGACTAGCAGAACATACTACTCCATTCAGCAATTGATAGGAAGAGTGAGTTACTTGTAGCTGTGCCAGTATTGAGGATGGTGCTGGAGGGCTGACTATGTCGGATGCACATAGTACATTCCCTATACATGGTAAAGCACAGGTAGTGTCATGTTTGGCATCCCTTTTACTGTATGTGCGAGTCAGAGAGAGGCATCATTCCCTAGGTTCCTACCATGTTAGCGTATGTGCTATGTGTTGCCTCTTTTCTAAAGCCTGGGCATACTGGGCACGCCTCCTTCTGCCAACAGGGGCAGGCTCAGGTTGTTCCTTCAAGTCACTCTGTACCTGTGCTGGCCTTGGCAATGGTGGGAGAATGCATGGCCCTGCCCCATGCTGTTCCTGCTGCAGCTATTTCTGCAGGATCATACTGTGTAGCATGGCACATACAATGAAAATGTGTGTACATGTTGCTGGAGAGTACTGCAAGGCTCCAAGGGATATGTCCAGGCACCAGAACCGTCTGTTGAGCATCCCAAACACACACTCTATTATGATTCTTGTTTGTGTGTGTACCTCGTTATGGAGTTTTTATTCAGGTGTGTGTGCATTTCTGATGGGTGTCATCAGCAATGGCTCGAGTGTGTAACCAGCATCCCCCACTAGGTAGCCATATGGGATGTCCCTACTGGCAAATCTCTGGTACAGCTATGTCATATGCCAGATGTGGGAGTCGTGATAGCTTTCAGGGCTGCCAGCACACACATTCAAGATAATGCCATGGGCATCGCACACGACCTGGCAGTTGATGGAGGGGAGCCCTTGTGGTTTTATGCAGACCCTATTCCGCTCACTGGGTGGTGCTTGGATTTGTATGTGCATGCAGTCTATAGCACCCACTACCTCAGGGTATTCAGCTTTTTTGTGGAAAAGACACATATTGCTGGTCAACGCCTCACAGGTGTTGAGGAAATACATGTGCTCACTGGCATGTGCTGACACAGCATCCAGGAACTGGTGGAGTACCCTGGATGCTGATGCCTGTGAGATCCCTATGATATCCCCAGTTGGCCTTTGGAAGGTACCTGTAGGTAGTATTCTTAGGCCTACACATATCTTGGTATCCACTGGGATGGGTTCCCCACTGTTGCTTCTGTGTGTGAGGCGTGGCTGGCACAGCTCAACAATTTGCTGTAGAATGTCCCTGTCCACCATATAGCGCTCCACTGTCTCCAGCTCATGTAGCCCCTGGTAGGTTACCCTGGGTCTGTACACTCTTCTCCTTCTCCTCACTGTGGGTTGGTCATCAGCATTCTCATCCGCAACACCCTCAGCCTCTTCCACATATTGATGTATGAGAGCGACAGCAGCCTCTATCATTTTGTTAGTTTTGTCAGGTAAAATTTCCCAGTCTGTGTACACCGGTGGTGTAGAGTTTGTGGGAAAAACCAGAGTGAAAGGTGTTTGCATAGTTTATAGTAGTGTGCTGGTCTAGTTTGGGCTGCTGCCTGTGTAATTGGCTGATTCTGATACATTTCGCCTGCCTGCTATACTAGTTCTCCTTGATTTTTTCCTTGATTGCCTTCCTACTGCTGTTTTCCCTTCCCATTGCCTTCCTGTTTAAGCCTCGAGGTGTGCTGCGCATACCAAGTGCTCAGATGTGAACAGAGCTGCTATTTCCTGTTTTTTTATTTTTAAAAACCCAATGCCCGGTGCGCACACCCATTTAGGCAATGTAAACACTGCTAGACAGCCTCAGACATACTCCCTTCCTTAGCTGTGCTTAGCTAAGAGCAAACACAGGCCATAGAGCTCCAATAAGCTTACAGCATGCATGACACTCCCCCTTATGAAGTCAGCTACCTCTTAGGCTTGCACCATGATGTTACTTCACTTACATGGTTGTGTGCTAGCTAACACTGAGGGGAAATCTGTGATTCAGTATCAATCCCCTCATTTGCATAAAACTGACTGCTAATGCATGGTTACAAGATTGACATTCAGTCTTCCCCCTTAGCAACCAATATTCAATGGTATTGTTGTCTTCTGCATGCCATTGACTATAATGGCAGAATGCTGATTTTGGTTTAAAAGCTTATTTCCAGCTTTTTTAAAATTTTTGGGCCGATCCTGTTTGCGCACTGCAGTTATATAATGTTATTGGAGGCAAAACTCTCACATAAAGCCACAACAAATAACATGCAGGTTGTCAGTATGACACAGTGCCACCCTAAACCAATCACACACAGCTCAGACCAAACCCATAGACCTACATATGCTGAGGCTCTTAAAAAGTCACCTACCTAAGCCAAAAAGGCCTCCTAAATGTAAACTAAGAAGCAAGTACCATCAGCAAAATCATAAATAGACAATACAGACAACACCCTCCATGAAACAAATCTAAGTGGGAATACTGACCCAGTTCAAAAGTCCATCAGGCAAACCTCTACAGAAACTGATATCCTAGTCATAGCTGACCACATTGTGAGACACACCAATGCACCACTCACCGGTGTGAGCAAGGGGAGGGCCACAGTTAGTTACCTATCAGGTGCCAGAATTCACCACATCATACAAGCACTCAAGTCCTTCTGCCACAAGTACACAAATGATACAGTCATAGTGCACAAGGATGTCAGTGACTCGAGATGTACCTCCACAGACTGTATGAAGAGAGACATGAAGGAGCTGTCGGAATATGTGTCTGAGGCACGTATGAACCCAGTCTTGTGTAACTTTCTATGATCACAAAGACTGGTACCACAATACCAACAAAAAAAAATATATTGATTTCAACAATTGGCTTAGTTTCTGGTGTCGTTCTAAGGGAGTATAATATATATCACCCTGGGAGGAGATGGTAGACAGTCCAAACTGCCAGGGATGGCCTGCTACTATCCACCGCCTTCTCACCCCCAAGGTTTTTGAACATTGCCTAAAAACATGTTCACCAACAGTGACTTTTTTTAAACAGTGCCTTTTTTTTAGGTAATGTTAGTTTTCCAGATCATCAAGCATAACAAATTAGAACCTGGGTAACATAAAGGTATTGTTGTTTGATGTTAGGAGCTTTAACATAAAAGTACATTCCCTACAAGCATGCCTTACCTGGAAAAGCATTGATATTTACTTTGTCAAAGAGACCTGGTTCAAGATCAATGCTAGCACTTCATCAATGTAGGGTTTCAATACCTACCACACATTTATGCCAACTGCATGAGATGAAGGCACTAAAGGTGGTGGCGTATCCATACTCTTTAAACAAAATTCACCTCCAGATTCATTATAAAAGATAATGACCTGGAACCCCTCCAGGTCCAACACACTATTAAAAAAAAAAAAAAAAAAACTTATCCTATCATAGCTAACTGTATGATCCCCCTCTATGTCTGCTTCAGCCCATACCTATTACCCAAAAAGTATGAAGTCCATATGCATTAAGCCATATACCATTCTCCTGGGAGACATCAACTACCCCTCTATTAACCAGGTGACATATATCCCCAAACATGTATGCCCAGAAATTTCTGGAATTCATCAGTACAAACCCCTCGGAAACAATTAGTCTGTACCCAATACAGGGTAATAAAATTCTGGACATGGTCCTTATCAGTATGGGATAGTTTTACTCCTCTCCAGTTGTAACATACTCTGTCATCAAAATAAGCCACAAATCAGGCACATTTTCCCTAAGACTGACAGCAGTAGCATCTGCCAATACTTCGGTATTCACAGATAATGCTAAGGCAAATCTGGTAAAACCGTATGATGATCTGACTAAATTAAAAAGCCCTTTCCATCTAAAAGACTCATTGATTATACAGAATGCACATGCAACTAGCTGCATAGATGCATCCACCCCCCCCCAGAAGTAAATACAATGCCAAATTTAAAAATAAACCCCAATGGTGGAACCCTAGTATATACAGGCTCTGTAATAAAAAGAAATAACTTGTTGCACAGAAAATTTAGTTTTACCCTCCAGATGACAATAACATTCTTCCTAAACTTAACAAGGAACTCAAGACCCTCATCAAATCAACCAAAGCCAGATATGACGTAAAAATAACCACCCAGGTGAAGAATAACCAAAAAAGCCTTCTTTAACTATGATAGAAATCTCAGACACAGTACCCAGCACTGCACAGAGTTAATAGTAAAGGGTACTACATACTTGGACCCAGAAGATATAGCCAGTACACAAGCTGACAAATTTAGTTGAAATGCCAGCTTCCCTCCACTCCTAATATTCCCAGATCACATACCTGCATTTATAACCCTGCCCCCTCAAACCTCCAGTGAACAAGCTCTCAAGGCAATATCCAAGGTCAAGAGCAGCAACTCTATGGGGCTGGATAACAGATAACAATGATAGCTTATTCAGTATTAGCCTGTAAACAGGTTTCATGCTAGATGAATGGAGGACAGCAACAGTCATCACTTTGTACAAAGGTGGGGAATCAATGGACCCAGGTAATTATTGACCCAATAGCCTGACCAGTGCCATTTGTAAAACTATGGACAGGACCATACTAGAATGAATAAATAAGGACATATATAGCCTAAAACTCTTGACCCAAGCCAGTTTGGATTTGAGAAAAGGGCAGATCATACCTACTTAACTGGTTGACTGCTTTGAAAAGTTACTGAAGCAATAGATGAGGGCAAGTCAGTACACACTACATAAATAGAGCTCACAAAGGCATTCAACACCGTTCCTCACTCAGTTATCATAGATAAATTCTCCTAGATAAATGTAAATTCATGTGTAACTAGTCGTTTAAAAAAACTGGCTCACAAATATAACCCAGGCAATTAAGGAGGATGTCTCTACCTTCTTAAAAAGACCTGTTACTGGTGGTGTATCCCCAGTTTCAGTTCACAGGCATTTTCTCAGTTTGGCCTTTACTTCTCAGAGGTCAAAGCAAATGTTAACGGTTTATGGCTAGTCATGTTTGCAGACAATTATAAACTTAGTGCCATCATAAACTCCCCAAAGTACACCAAAATTCTTCAAGAGGACCTTTCCCTAAGCAGTAGCTGGTGTCAAAACCATGACATAAACCAAATGGCAAGAGATGTATAATCATCTTGTTTGTCAAGCATTATTCCCTTTGTAACTATCTTGCTAAACAAAACAAAACAGTCTTACTTTGAAAATAAACTTAGTATGAGTAAAAGTTAACTTTTTTTGTGCTTGAAACTCACATTCAGTGAAACTACATTGGAACCCACATTCAATGAAAATGCATCTGGCTGGTTGTGGACTAAGAGCACCTTGACTCTCAGCTGTTTCCAGCCATAGGCATCCTGCACACATTTTTAGGACCATCGGTAAATGCATGTGTTCTTTGATTCACCTTCCTGATTGTATTAAATTATACTCCATGTAGTTTTGAACATTTTTCTTGTAGGAAATGAAACAAAATATATGAACCCATAATGAAAAAAAATACCCATTTTAGAATATTTCAACCATAAAGGCCACTGAAAATGCTGTCATTATAATGCACCAATCCGTCAGTATGCACTATCTCTGCAGAAGTAAAAGTCATCTGAATAATTCCACATAAAAGAGAACTATTAATGCAGAGGCTGCTGTTGGTAAACTGCTTAGCATTTCAGTCTTTCATCTACAAATGCAGTGCTTGTTGGGTTTGAACAATAAATTGTCTATGTTACTATGTTATGTTTGTACTCTGGCAATATCATCATAACTTTTCCTCAACTAGATCAGGTATACAACAGAGAATGGCTGGCAAAGAATGACAACAGTGTGTAGTTAATAGGCATCTCATCCCAAGGATGGCATGTTTACACCCTCAGGAGTGTAGCACCCCCCCCCCCATGCAGTGTCAGTAGTTGAGTTATTTGGTGTGGGAATAGGACCCACAGCTTTCTGTACCAAAAGCAGGTTTGCAACCTGTTGCACCACTGACACTTTCTATAAACCACAACATTATGAAACTATGACTGACACTGACAGGAGTAATCCTCAGTGATTTACAAAACAAAACAAAAAAAAAACATAACCAAAGGATACCTGTTAGTGTGGTGGTTTAAGGCTCTTGTCTCTCAAGAATTAAGGTTCATGGCTGGATTCTGAGCAAAACCACTTAACTGGGGCATTTTATTTAAATACACACTCTACACACACCAATTATTATATCCTCTCTCAAAGCACTCACTGCATCATTGCTCCTAAAATGGCATATTACTCAATCTCCTGGTGTTTCTCTGCATATCCGCCAGTCTTGAGAAGTGTTTCATTTCTTTGCAAGAGAATCATATCTACCCATCTCCATGTCTCTGCATATACACCGTCTTAAAAATCAGTCTCCCGTGCATCCAGATGTAGTTACATCATCGTGTGAGGTACACACTGTCAGTGCTAAGGTGTCTGAGGCTGTGTTGGGTTTGAAAGCATGACCTGGTTTTAAAGTGAAAGGCAGATTTTATATTTAAAGTATGAGCTGATAAGCAAAAGCCCGTTTTATATTTAAAGCACAAGCAAATGACTGGAGGCAGATTTTTATTTTTAAAGCAAAATCCAACTCCAACCCTAGGCAGCTGCCTAAGTTAAATAGTACAGATTCAGCTCTGTTTACACTTTTGGAAGCCCAGTGGTACCAGGAACACTTATCAAGGGATCTCAATCTCTTTTGCAAAATAAGTAGAACATGGTAGAGGGACAGGCATATATTAAGGAGAATACAGTCTTCTAGGTAACCATCTTCCATTCGACACAAAGTGAAGTACTTCTCTTACTCTTTTCGAATGGAGCAAATTCACCCCTGCTTTAGCACCCATGTCTCTCATATATAGGTACAACAAGTAAATGTCGCTACATTTCCCTCTACTGCCTGCCTCTGACTTATTCATACCCAAACTACAAGGGCTTAAAACTACCATGGGAATGTAACACTAGGCTTCTTAGATCCTCACAGGTCTGTAGCCTAGTAAGTACCTATTCATTATGTACCTGTCCAAATAGTTTCACAACTGGAATGACCACAGTGATTTCTCATTTGAAACAAATCAAGAACCTATTCCCAAATCTATGTATACTGTTTCAAAAACGTGTCTCTTTACTCAATATCATACAGGCTACTAAGAGACAATGTTTGCCTCATGTACAGATCCTCAACAGACCCTATTACACATTTGCAAGTTCCACGGTAGGACAAACACCCACTCAAGGGATCTCAATCTCTTTTGCATCATAAATAGAACATGTTGGTGGGATAAGTTTGTATTGGAGTTTGCAATTCTTCTATGGGCACATCTTCTATGCCAAATAAAGTGACGTATTTCTCTTACTTTCTTCAAAAGTAGTTTGGCTAAATGGTTGGGAAACTGCACCTTCACACCTGGTTTAACACCCATATCTCTCATAAATAATGGTAACAAGAGTGTTGCAGCATTTCCTAGTTTTGTCCACCTCTGTGTTAGTCAAACAAAAAGTATAAGGGCTAAAACCTACCATGGGAATGTAAGGCTAGGTTTCTTAAGATCCTCACAGATCTATAGTGTAGTAAGAGCCTATGAACCTACTGGCTGAAATCCCCATTAACTTCAGCAGATTTCTACTGGGGGATGTCAACTATCCATACCTACATTGCACATGGACAACTTGCACATTGCTTCCTTGGTTATAAATGTGAAATCTCTTTTACAAATAGTTAACCATCCAACAGGGGGCTCCAATATCCTTGATCTAGTCCTCACATATATGACGACTTTTTACGCTTCTTCTTTTGAACAATTCTGCCTTATTAAGTCAGACCATAGATTTATGGCCTTTTCCTTTACAGCTGGAGGTACATCCCTTGCAAATATCTCTGTGTTTAGGAACTTCTCAAAAGCAGACATCCTTCAGTTATTTGATGACCTAAATAAATTCCTCTGTAATCCTCCCTGCTGAATCCCATTGCTAAAGCTGCTGTCTATGTCCTCAACTTCTACTTCCACTTAAACAGCTGTATTGATAAGCAGTGTTGCCAATTTAGTACTTTTCGCACTAAGTCTAGCATTTTTTTATTTACTTCATAGCTCGAACATTAGTTGCCTAATGCCTAGTGCAAAATCTAGAGCATTTCCATTGATTCACTTACTACATGTAAATTTGAATACACATTTTAGAGTTTGATTAACTTTAAAAAACCTTTGGATTTAAATACTTCAACGCACGTCAGTAGCGCCAAATTCCAAAGAGAACTTCTCTTCCTCTATGGCTGATTGTCCAGTTCCTTATAGAATTATAGAATGCTCCCAAGCCGCCCTACACTGATTGGATGCTGCAGCAGCTGGCTGTACAAAATATTTTCCAGGGTGCCAAATAGAAGCTTTAGTGCAGTGTGCGGGTCCATTGTAGGGCAGACTGACTGGGAATTAAACTCTGTGAAGCAGGAGATCTGGTTCATGCATTGTAAAGAAAAGTACGTTGAGCTAAACAGTTGTAAAGGAAGCACCAAGTCTTTGAGCCCTCTGGGAAGATAGCAGCAATTGTTGAAAATTGGTGGTTGTGTAAGTTTGCAATCTTTCAGAAGACAGAGTAGGGCATCTGTTACTTAAATACTTGTTTCATAAAACATTGTACACTTTCAACCAAAGCAGAAGTTGAAGATTGCATACTTAATCATATAGAGTTACCACCTTTTCCTCTTTCTGCAAGCCAGAAAAATGGAAATGTCCTGAGATTGTAAGACAAGAAGTATTTTCTAACTTTCTGTAATTTATACATAAACCATTTTTGTATCTGAAATACAAGATTTGAAACAATTACAGACAAGACAAGTGAAACTCTAGACAAGTGAGCTTTTTTTTTTTTTTGGCAAAAAAATTGAAGTCTAGTTTTAAACACTGATTGTGGTTATAGTTTGTCATCCATCTTTCTGTTAAAAATGTCCCACTTTGGGCATCTGAAAAATAAAGGTAACCATATAATCATAGTAATATCGAGTGCTGTACAGTGGCACTTACTACTTACCGTCCAGGTGCATACTAGGCTTTCGATCAGGTAGATGATTATTTGTAGCCTGCTGTCAAGATCCAACCTCGTCAGTATACTACAAGATGAAATAACTGTGCACCTAGAGCCTGAGCCTTTCTGGAGGATGTTAATTGTTTGGAAATTGTGGTGGTATAAGTTTAATATAATCTTTCTGAAGCCAGCTTGGGACATCTGTTACTTGGACTTTGTTTCAAAAGACAATGTACAATTTCAACTATAGCAAAGATTTGCATTGTTAAAAAAAAGTTATAATCCTTTCCTGGATGTTTTCATACATCTTGGGAATGGTTGCTATGTAACATGATAGTCTAATTTCTCATATTCAGTGACCATGAAATTGTGTAGCACTTGCTGTTGACAGGTCTTCACTTCTGTATTCCAACCATGTAGTGGACATCTGAGCTTTCTCCTCCCTTCTTTTCTTTCTCCCTTTACTATATGGCTCCAGTATGCATAGTAGTGACTGAATAACATTCCATTAGTGATGCATCATTGGAGCTGCGGTGGTACAGCAGTAGCATTGTTGCCACACAACAAGAAGTTCTCCTGTTCGATTCTTGGCTGGAGTGCCTTCTGTGTGGAGTCTGCATGTCCTCCCCACAGTCGAGTGGCCACCGAAAGACATGGGTGAATGGGCATGCCTTCACTGAAGGTTGGGGGTCAGGCTGGCAACTCGGCACCATAAAAATCTACTGCCAATCATTAGCGGACTGGAGTTCCGCTGTGGTGATCCCTAACCGGGAAAAGACAAAAAAAAAGTGATGCATCATTGGGATTTCATTTACTACCCATGTCTGCACAAAAATTGGTTAAAGCAGTGTACTGCACAGTGTTCACAATCGGTTTTGCTTGAAAAGAGTTGCTTTTGGTGAGAAGCTGTTCATTTTATTCTGCGTGTCCAGCTTTGAATTGGAAGGTTTAATGTTCTTTTGGACTTTGGGCTAGCTGATAATACCTATATGATTATTTGAAATTTTTCTAAAGTAAATAGTTCGTCTCCAGTTTAGCCTGTACATTGCTCAGATGACATCTTCAAAATAATTCTGATGTATATGAGAATCCCAGTTTTTTCCTTCCAAAAGATTTTGCATTCTCTTTTTGGCAATGCTGTTTGAAGTGGTGGGGGAGGAGGTGGGGTCACAAAAATCTAGTGCATTTTCATGTCTGACAGTTGGCAACACTGCTGATAAGGCAGTCCCTATATTCACCACATATAATGAGATATTTAAAAGGAAACCCCTATGGTTGAATACTCGTATAAAAATTAACAAAAGAAAGAAATTGATTAAGGCTTAAGGGGTCTCATTCTGTCTCCCTTAACAGCACACACAAACAAATTAGGAATGTGTTTAAAGGATCAATAAGGAAGTTCAAAGTTGAATATGATCTTAAAAGAGCCACTAAAACCGAAAAATAACTATAAATCTTTTGTAAACTTTGTTAGGAAGTTAAGAGCTAGCACCCATCAACTCTCAAAGCTATACTCTGACCCACAGAAAATAACTAATATCCAAAGTGACAAATTTATTGCAAATGTCACAGTTATTGCCATACTACAGATTCTACAGCCCCTAACCATCCCCCTTTATATACTATGGAACAAATTCCCTTAGACATTTAAAAAGCTAAGAATATCTCATCTATGGGCCCTGATATTATACCAGGTTTCCTCATTATCAGTGCTTAATATGGCCTATCTGAACTCCTACTTAACTTTAATTCCCTCTACAGGCTACATTCCTGAAGCTTTAAAAACAGACATTGTAATGCCATTATGCAAGGGTGGCTCAAACATGAACCCTGGTAACTACAGACCCACTCTCACAAAGTCCTCTTGAGTACCTTGTTCCCCATTGGCCCTTTTTTTTTTCAATTATAAAGGAATTCCCAATACTATTCTAGCATGTCCAAAGGTCAGTTGTCAATCTTCTCTCCGGTCCATCTGGTGAATCTGGGAATCTTGAGGCAATGTTACAACTGCCTCATGTACACAGACAACCCTCTCCTCCTCCCAATAAATTCCAACACATGTGAGAGATGCATCCATATAGCCAAACTGGAGGCTAAGCTCTCTCAACTCAGTACTGGCATAACCAGTCAGGAGGAGAAGGAAACCACACTCAGTACAATTCCAGTCTCACATAGACCTACCACGACAGCAGACCAAACACATAAACACACAAAAACATACTCGGAGGCTCTAAATAAAAATCTGCCTAAGCAGCAGAGACCTCCAAAGTAGACACCCAAGCAACCGCTACCCGAAAACAAAACACGTGCAACACATATCTCACAAAGCCAGTGTGCCGAACAGTCACAGCCCTTAAGGCTAAACAACACACCTGATACACTTGTAATAGGTGACTCTATCATCAGGCACACTGACGTCCCCCTCACCAGGCTGAACAAGGAGACGGTCACGGTGAGCTGCCTGTCGGGCGCTAGGATCCGCCACATAACACAAGCACTCAGGTCACTCCAAGGCAAGTACAAATATGACTCAGTCATTGTCCATGCTGGTGTGAATGACCTGAGACGTACCTCCCTGGACTACATGAAAAGAGACATAGAGGAGTTCTCTGAGCATGTGGCCCAAGCTGGTATGACCCTGACCTTGAGTAGCATCTTACCCTCACCAAGAATGATGCCACAATATGAAGACAAGATGATCAATTTCAACAATTGGCTTAATTATTGGTGTCATTCAAAGGGGATCCAATGCCTGTCAGCCTGGGATGACATGCTCGACAAGCCACGATGCTTCGCTAGGGACGGCTTGCACCTGTCACCCCTGGGCTTTCGGATATTGGCAAAGGCTCTTGCTACCCCCATAGTGCCTATTTTAGGCAAGGCTCAAAAGACAAACCCACCTCCATAGGTATCACAAGGGATAAGAAACTAAGAGTAATGCTACTCAATGCCAGAAGTCTAAACCTCAAGATGCATGCACTCGAAACCCCTTAGCATGGAGAAAATCGATATCTGTGCAGTAACAGAAACCTGGTTCAAGGCTCCCGTGAGCACCCCAGCACTACCAGGTTATACCTCATACCATGCTTTTCGCCCCCAAAACTTGGACCGACCCACAAAAGGATGGGGAGTATCAATATTCGTCAAAGATACCCACACCTCCAGGTTGGTGGCACAGCAAGAATCATCAGAGACTATCCATGTGCAACTAACAGTGGGTAAAACTGCCTTCCAGTTTATAGCCTGCTACAGACCACCCTCCCTAACCCAGGAACCCCACTCGGCCTTCATGAGAACACTGGAAAATATGAAGGTCTCTCCAAACACCATTATATTGGGCGACTTCAACTACCCAAACATAGACTGGGAGCATTACTCTAGCTCCAACACCCTAGCCCAAAGGTTCCTAGAATTTATAAACTCAAATGCTATGGAACAACTTGTTACCACTCCCACAAGAGGGGAAAACATACTGGACCTGATCATCACCAACAGGGTGACTCTATGCTCCAGACCAGAAGTGTATCCCTCACTGGTAAGATCAGACCATAAACTAATCTCACTGGATGTTCACATCCTGACAACACCCCCTGCCCAGAAAACCACAGTGAAAAACTTCTCTAAAGCAAATTTCACACTCCTCAAAACTGAGGTGGAATCCTTCAAAGCCCCCGGGCCTGTGGAAAATACGTCCCAGACCACAGAATCCTTTATAAACGCATTCTATGAACACCTTCAGGAATGCATGGATCATGCGATCCCAAATAAAACCAAGACCCAATCCTCCAAAGGCAGACGTCCTGTCTGGTGGACCCCAGCCATAAACAAGCTATACAATAGAAGGAGGAAGCTACTAAATGATAGAGCAAAATTCCAAAAAGGGAAGGCATCTCCGATCAGTATTAGCAAAAAACTACGGGCACTCATAAAATCGTCTAAGGCCAGCTTCGAGAAAAAAATTGCACAGGACACTAAGGATAACCACAAGGCTTTCTTTAGTTATGTTAGGAACCTGGGTGGTAATTCCCAGATATGCTCAGAATTAGTCCAAAATGACAAAAAATACACCGAACCCACAGACATTGCCAACATCCTAGCTGACAGGTTCAGTGCAAACTTCTCCCCCCCCTCCCCACCAAAAGGGAAAATATCTATTCCAGCAGAGTGCTGCCCCCCTGACATCTCGGATGCTCAGGTAAGAGCCGCCCTCTCCAAAGCAAAAAACACAGCATCAATGGGACCAGACGGTGTTCCGGGCTGCATCCTACATGAACTCCAAGAAGAGCTAAACCCAAACATTAAACTACTGTTCAATCTCAGCCTTACTACAGGATATGTACCCAAAGAGTGGCGTACAGCAACTGTGGTCCCTCTCCACAAAGGTGGTGCCTCAATGGATCCTGAAAACTATCGCCCCATAAGCCTGACTAGCTTGGTCTGCAAAGCTATGGAAAGGATAATCATGGACCTCATAAATAAAGATATTGGGGACCTACAGACACTGGATCCTACCAAGTTCGGCTTTGTTAAGGGCAGATCCTGCCTCTTAAACCTGGTTGATTTCTTTGAAACAGTCACCAAGGCCATTGACGAGGGGAAGGTGGTCCACACAGCCTACCTGGACCTCGCAAAAGCCTTCGATACAATACCCCACTCGGGCATTATAGATAAGCTCACCAGCTTAAATATAAACCCCTATGTCACTAGATGGGTTGCAAACTGGCTCAAGGACAGAACCCACATGGTTAGAATTGCTGGAGCCATGTCAGACTCCAAACCAGTTACAAGTGGCTTCCCACAAGGCTCAGTCCTGGGACCTCTCTTGTTCAGTATATATTTCTCGGAGGTACAGGCCAACACGGAAGGACTGTGGCTGACCAAGTTCGCAGATGACTGCAAACTGGGCGCCATAATCGACTCTCCAGCTGACACAAGCATCCTCCAAAAGGGCCTCATAGAAACAGGCAACTGGTGCCAGAGCCATGGCCTCAAGCTAAACGCCAAAAAGTGTATAGTCATCCCCTTTGGCAAAAACAAAGTGCCCACAAATTACCACATAGGTGGTAATCCATTAAGTACGGAAGAAGTAATTAGGGACCTGGGGACCCAAGTTGATAGCAATCTCTCATTTGACAACCACGTGGCCAAAGTGGTTTGAAAAACATTTTATATAGCCCACCTAATCATGAAGGGATTCACATCTAGATCAGGGGAGGTCATCGTGCCTCTTTACTCATCCCTCATCAGGCCCATAATTGAGTACAATGCCCCTTTTGGGATGTACCTTACCAGACACCTGCAGCAACTGGAAAGACCCCAAAAGTACCTCACCAAGAGGATCAAAGGGCTCAAACAGATGCCATATACTGCCCGGTTAAAGAAACTCCAGCTCTACTCAGTGGCATACCGCCTGTTCAGAGGTGATCTGTGCCTGACGTATAAAGCCATGTCCAACCCGGAATTAATGGACATGCTGCACCTCAGAAAATCCAAATCCTATCAAGCTACACACTCGAGAGACTTGAACTTCAGCACTGAAATAAATAGGACATGCTGGAGGGACAGATTCATAACCCAGAGGCTCCCTTCACTCTGGAATAAAATCCCAGTCCAGGTTAGGCAGAGTCCCTCATTGACTCTCTTCAAGAGGAATCTTGATGAGTGGATGGGAGATCGTAGGTTTACCCCGGGTATCACTTCTGTGTCACTGTTAGACAGAGGCACAGTATACTAACCTCAAAAAAAGGGCATAGCAAAATTAATTTAAAATGGGTGGCGAAAGCCAAACACATTCTGGCTAGGCTTATAAATGCCCTAGGGCAGATAGCCTAGTATGAACCTATGAACCTATTAGTCTCATTAGCCTCATATTTAAAGGTATGAAGCATATTAGTTCAGACCTCACTGATCTGGGCATTGAAAATCTCTTAACCCTGCATCACCAATTTGGCTTTGTAAAATGAAGGCCCTGCCTCTTTAGCACATTAATTTCTTTTAAAACATCACTGGAGTAGTGGACAGTGGTTACGCAGTACATACAGCATAGATATCTCAGTCTGGTCAAGGCCTTTGAAACTATGCCCCACGCAGGTATTACTGACAGGCTTCTAAATTAGAATGTAAATCCTTATGGTATTAGGTGGATAGCTAACTGGTTGTTGGACAAAACCCATATGGTTATTGTCACAAGTGCTACTTCTGAAGGCAAAACAAGTTACTGTAAGTGTGCCACAGGGCTCAGCATTAGGCCTACTCTTATATGAAATCTATTTGTTAGATCTCCAGGCCAGTGCTGCTGTCCTATGGTTCTCTTAGTTTGCAGGCGATTGTAAATTGGGTGCTGTTATTATTTGAGCTTCCACTGATTCACAATTGCTCCGACACTGGTTGGACCATGTTAACATTTGGTAAAAGAACAACGGCCTCTGATTAAATGTGAAGAAGTCTAGCATATTCAGTAAACAAAACATTTGTACATACCGTAAAGGTTACAATCCCCTCCAGTCAAACCCTTTTGTAAGGAATCTAGGCACTCTTGTTAAGAATTACATATCATTTGACCATCAGGTCTTTGAAGTAATTCAGAAAGCCTTCTGTCTGTCTCATCTAATTTCCAAATAAGTTTTAATGCTCCTTTATTAATATCTCATCAGGCCTATTGCTGAATATAATGCATATTTTGGCACGTATTTGTTTAAAAATATTACTCATCTTGACAGACCTCAGGAATTCATAATTAAAACATCAGTGGTCTCAAAAATCTTTGCTACTAGGACATATTGGCAGCCCTCTCTGTCTCTCTCTATACTTAGTTTTATTTTATTTTTTTTATAAACGTCTCAGTGGAAATGTATGCTTACCATTTTAATCCACAAATAATGCAACCCCCTTTGACCTCCTATTCTTTCTCAGAACTAATAGTACCTCAAATGCCTGGTTAAAAGAACCAAACATTCATCAACTTATAAATAGGACTTTGGTGTGATAGATTCATATCACATCATCTCTCAGATTAGCACCCCTGCCACATTCAAGATAAACCTAGATAATTAGATGGGCAGCCTCTTGTTCTTGGTCTATCTTGTCTGAGACTGAGACTGGAGGGAACTAGTGATTTTTTTTTTTGGCTAGGCTTGTACTGGTCTAATTAACTAATTTATTGTTTTTTTCTAATTGTCTAGTACTCAGATATGAACCACTGCATGTATCAACTGCCAGGTGGTGAGCAGTGTACAGGGTATTATATGCAATGTGTCTGTATGTAGTTTGGACAGTTCATGTGATTTCATCATCTGGCACATGTTACCCATACCAGCATTTCCTTTGGAATTACTTTCCCCAAGACTATCTAGTTGCAAGGTGCACACATTGCCTCCCATAGACTTCATGATAGACCAGTCCCATGAACATGGGAATCAGGCCACTCATAATAGCGTTACAGGCTGCAGGTGATGTTGGATATTATGTGAAACAGTAGCTGATGACCTCCATCCACAGTCCCCAGCCTTCTGCAGAGATGGCCTCTAACACTGGACAGTCATACACAGATTGTGTTCTGACTGCTATAGACCTGCTTTTGCTACCTGAGTATATCTGATGGTGCACTGTGGTATGCTCAGGAGACCATCAGCAAGATATTTGTGATTTGTGCCACCTTTCATAACATGAGGCTACAAAAGCTGATACAAAAAGAGGAGGCCATAGCACTGCCTGACATACCTGTAGTAGCAGCAGAACAAGAGTTGAGCAGTTATTGGAGGATTTGAGGCAGAGGCACATGTAATACTTTGTGACACTGGCAAAGAGGCAGCTTCTGGTCCAGAATTATGGCCTGTGATTAGACAAACACAGAAAAAAATGATGCATGCGTGCATTAACACACCTAAGCTATGCAATAATGAATGGTCATGCTACACATCAGATATTACAATATCCGCATAAGCCAGAGGGGTGGACAGTGGTTAGCCATCGTCATTTGCAGAGATGAGATGCAGTGGAGTACAGTGAGAGAGGACAGCAAAGCAACCAAAAGTAGAGGGGTCATGGAGGGGTATAGGAAAGCCATGCATATAGCTAGGCGGTTTGGGAGTCAAGAACATTTTCTCCAGTGATGGAAATGGACTTTCATGGGTGGAATGCTTTCTATATATACTACTGGGTCTGCAATCCCAGGACTGGAGGCAGTTTATGTAATGGACAGTGTAACACATTGGATGCCTGCACAGAAAAGCAGCCATGCCCATCCCTCCACACTGTGGTGTTCCAGCAGCATCATGGTAGATTTATGATATCCTTGAGCTTGTGAATGGAAATAGGTAGGTATTAAATATGGTGAGGCAACAGGGGAGCAGGCTGGCATTGAATTGCTGGAACAGAAAGAACATTAGCTACATGTATGAGAGCATCCATGACCAGGACCTGAGATGGCCAATGACCATGTGGACTGGTGTGTGTGTGTCTGTGTCAGCCTGGCATGAGATGCTGCAATATGCATCTGTTCTCTAGCATGCCCATAGTAAGTAGTTCTCCGCATCTGCGAAGATGTGTCAGTGACTGACAAGTGGGCCACTGCTGCCCTCACTAGGAGTGCCACTCTGCATGCACTGCAGAATGTTCAGTAGTTCCTAGAGAATTTCCAGGTCTTCTTGCAAGCCAAACAGCACACTGTGCCTTGATCTCTGACCTGCACATCATCTGACTTAATAAGGCAGAATTGTTCAAAAGAAGAAGTGTAAAAAGTAGTCATATATGTGAGGACTAGATCAAGGATATTGGAGCCCCCTGTTGGATGGTTAACTATTTGTAAAAGAGATTTCACATTTATAATCATTTGATAAAAACACGTAATACCAGAGGTTCATCCTAGACCTTCATAACCACCTTAGCCATGGGTGATTTGAATATGCCCTTCACTATTAGCAGTGCCACTGTGTCATCAGACTGTGCCATGTGCATGTTACTATCATCATCAACCTCCAGAGTTCTGCTGACATCAGGCACGTGCCAACTTGTGCTTGATTGCCTGTGGAATCTGTGAATCCAAAGAGATAACATACTTATAATAATGTTGCTGCTTATTTGCTACTCCCACAGCCGTGCGGCACATGGAGTGCTACATGTCACTACAATACATAGTCTAAAGGTACATAAGTGCCTTATGGTACAGGTTGTATCTGTTACAGCCCTGATTTTCCTGGATGACAGAAATGCAAATGTTTATGTCTGAGCCCAGTGCATTTCCATATCCCACAGGAATGACACATCACTACTTATCTGGGGCATCCCTTACAGATACTCAGGCAGTCATCGCCAGTCCAGCTCCCACATCCAGGCCATTATAAGGCTTTTCCTACTTTTTGAGGTGAGGAATAGACATTCTTCTGTGTTAGTGGTCTGGCCCTAGTGACCAACTTGTCCCTGGCAATGTCCTGTGCCCTGATACTGGCATACAGCACATATCAGTGATCCTGCATGCACCTGCTGCATTGTTCTATTATGGCCACATACTGAGCTAATGTCGCGTACCTGTCACCACCACTCCTGGCTCTGGAATTTCTTTACTGCTTTAGCTTTTCAAGGATATACAATTACTATGAATGCATAGGCCCTATAGCAGCAACAATGCAGAGTCTGCTGTTGGACCACCCTTATGTAATGACAATACAATGTCTGTTTTCCCGGCTTCACAAAAGTAATCATGAAGAGGCTTAGATTCAAGAGGTTAAGTTGGTGTTCAGATAGGCCATGTTTGCCACTGATAATCAGACAACTTAGTACATTATCTGGGCACATGGATGAGGTGTTTTTAGCTTTTGATAGGGTTGACAGGACTTGTTCCATAAGAATTAAAGGGTAAGTATGTGATTGTGGAATTTGTGGAATAGCAATAACTATGGATAGACTAAAAATTGTACTAAATTTGCAGTTTTCTTTGGTCAGAGTGAAAAGTACTATTGTGGACTTGCTCTGAACTTAACTTCCAGAAATAGTTAATGAAAGATTTGTAGTTTTGTGTGGCTATTTTAAGTTTGTTGTTCCCTTAATTTGTTTATCAGTTTGCTTGCACTGTTAAGATAAATAGAATGAGATTTCTTGTAAGCATTAAGAATCAGAATCACATTTATTGGCCAAATATGCATGCATACAAGGAATTTGACTCTGGTTTCAGTGACTCTCCAAGTATGAATTACATAAACTACATACATACAACTAATAAGAACAAGAAAAATGGCATACATGCAGCTATTAAGAACAAGACAAAGCAGTAAATATAAATATACATATACATATAAGGTACAAAGTGCAACTCTGTGCAAGAAATACTGAAGTAAACTCTGAAAGAAACAAGTATTAATATGTAAACAATACTGCAGAATCCTCGGAAGCCTGGGAAAAAATAATATCCCAGCCTAATAAGCTGAATTAACCATTTATGAACTTGATGGCCCGTGGAAAAAAATGTTCTTATATCTCCTTGTTTTGGTGTGTATTAATCTATAACGCCTGGCTGGGTAATAGTTCAAAAGGATGGTGGCCTGGATGTGAAGGGTCGTGATAATTTCCCCTGCCCTTTTCATGACTCTGGAATAGTACAGGTCCTGTAAGGAGGGCAAACTAGCACCAATCATATGTTCTGTAGACCTGTCTATTCGATGTAACCTATTTTTGTCATGATTAGACAGAGATCCAACGCACACTGTTGTGGATGAGCTGAGAACAGACTCAATGACTGCTGTATAGACCTGAATCAACAGTTCCTGTGAGAGGCTGAACTAACTCAGCTGTCACAGAAGTACGTTTACTCTTGTGCCTTTTTCATGATGGACCCTACCTTGGTCTCCCACTTCAAGTCCAGGGAGATTATAGATCCCAAGAACTTGAAGGATTCCACAATTGACACAGCAATGTTAAATATAAAGAGGGGGAATAATATTGCAGTACTACTCCTAAAGTGCACTGCCATCTCCACAGTTTTAAGAGTGTTCAGTTCCAGATTATTCTGACTACACCAAAGGGCCAGCTGCTCAACCTCACATCTGTATGCAGACTCATCACCATTCCTGATGAGCCTGATGATAGTTGTATTGTCTGTATATTTAATAAGTTTTTTTTTTTTTTTTGTTTTAACTATTTAATAAGTTTGGCAGAGGGGCTCTTAGAGGTGCAGTCATTAGTGTACAGGGAGAATAGCAGTTGGGAGAGCACACATCCCTGGGCGGGCACCTGTATTGATCATGTGATAGCTAGGTGTAAATTTCCCCATAACTTTTTAATTAAATAATTTTTTTCTGTACTTTATTTATATGGGTATCCCCACAGGGGGTTGTTTTTATATTGCTCATTATATTTGGCACAAGTAGTGATTGCCTTAATGTAATTATTTAAGTGGGGGTAAAAGTCAAAGTCATGGGCAGTGGCTTTAGCAATGGGATCAGCCAGCTTATTGATGGACGGTTGAAGTCCTCCAGTAGAAAGACATTAAGTTAAATAAGAATTTCAGTTAAGGTGTTAAGATAGCTATAATGTTTTAAAGGGGATACAGAGGGCATGAAGTGGTATTTTTTTTCAGGACAATGTCTGTCATCTAGGAGTTCAGATTCCTGTCCAAGGGAATCTGTCATGAGGTGATGATATCACTGAGAAAAAGGAATACCCAACAGTTGCCAGTAGGTCTGAAGACATGCTAGTAAGTAAACTCAGAAAGAGAGGGAGTGCTTTTGTTGTTGTGAAATTATGTCTCTGGAACTATGCATATATTAATGTTCTCAGGTTGCAGGACAGTCTCAAATTCAGACACTTTAGTGTGTTCCAAATTACAATTTATGAGGTTGGGATGTTCAGATATAGTCTGCCTATAAAAGGCACAACAGTGATAGCAAAAGCTTTAGTCAAAATACAAAATACAGCGCTTCTGTGGATCACTAGTGATATCTGCATTGCTTACTGTACTTATTTCCTTGTTTCACTTGAAAGAAAGTTACTGTTTGTCATTTTTGCATTTAAGTTACCTGTAACACATTGCACTTAAGTTATCTGGCACTTGCTCACTAAAGCAATTATATAAGTCAGCATTAAAAATTAAAAGCACTACACCCTCACTCCCCACTGGCCCTTGTTTTCAATTATTAAGGAATTCCCAATATTATTCTAGCATGTCCAAAGGTCAGTTGTCAATCTCCTCTCTGGTCCAGCTGGTGAATCTGGGAATCTTGAGGCAATGTTACAACTGCCTCATGGACACAGACAACCCTCTCCTCGTCCCAACAAATTCCAACACATGTGAGAGATGCAACCATATAGCCAAAATGGAGGCTAAGCTCTCTCACCTCAGTACTGGCATAACCAGTCAGGAGGAGAAGGAAACCACACTCACTACAATTCCAGTCTCACATAGACCTACCACGACAGCAAACCAAACACATAATCACACAAAAACATACTCGGAGGCTCTAAATAAAGATTTGCCTAAGCAGCAGAGACCTCCAAAGCAGACACCCAAGCAACCGCTACCCCAAAACAAAACACGTGCAACACATATCTCACAAAGCCAGTGTGCCAAACAGTCACAGCCCTTAAGACTAAACAACACACGTGATACACTTGTAATAGCTGACTCCATCATCAGGCACACTGACTTCCCGCTCACCAGGCTGAACAAGGAGAGGGTCACGGTGAGCAGCCTGTCGGGCGCTAGGATCCGCCACATAACACAAGCACTCAGGTCACTCCAAGGCAAGTACAAATATGACTCAGTCATTGTCCATGCTGGTGTGAATGACCTGAGACGTACCTCCCTGGACTACATGAAAAGAGACATAAAGGAGCTCTCTGAGCATGTAGCCCAGGCCGGTATGACCCTGTCCCTGACCTTGAGTAGCATCTTACCCTCACCAAGAATGATGCCACAATATGAAGACAAGATGATCAATTTCAACAATTGGTTTAAGTACTGGTGTCATTCAAAGGGGATCCAATGCCTGTCAGCTTGGGATGATATGCTCGACAAGCCACGATGCTTCGCTAGGGACGGCTTGCACCTGTCACCCCTGGGCTTTCGGATATTGGCAAAGGCTCTTGCTACCCCCATGGTGCCTTTTTTAGGCAAGGCTCAAAAGACAAACCCACCTCCATAGGTATCACAAGGGATAAGAAACTAAGAGTAATGCTACTCAATGCCAGAAGTCTAAACCTCGAGATGCACGCACTCGAAACTCTCCTTAGCATGGAGAACATCGATATCTGTGCAGTAACAGAAACCTGGTTCAGGGCTTCCGAGAGCACCCCAGCACTACCAGGTTATACCTCATACCATGCTTTTTGGCCCCAAAACTTGGACCGAACCACAAAAGGAGGGGGAGTATCGATATTCATCAAAGATACCCACACCTCCAGGTTGGTGGCAAAGCACGAAGCATCAGAGACTATCCATGTGCAACTAACAGTGGGTAAAACTGCCTTCCAGTTTATAGCCTGTTACAGACCACCCTCTCAAACCCAGGAACCCCACTCGGCCTTCCTGAGAACACTGGAAAATATGAAGGTCTCTCCAAACACCATTATATTGGGCGACTTCAACTACCCAAACATAGACTGGGAGCATTACTCTAGCTCCAACACCTAGCCCAAAGGTTCCTAGAATTTATAAACTCAAATGCTATGGAACAACTTGTTACCACTCCCACAAGAGGGGAAAACATACTGGACCTGATCATCACCAACATGGGGACTCTATGCTCCAGACCAGAAGGGTATCCCTCACTGGTAAGATCAGACCATAAACTAATCTCACTGGATATTCACATCCCGACCCCACCCCCTGCCCAGAAAACCACAGTGAAAAACTTCTCTAAAGCAAATTTCACACTCCCCAAAACTGAGGTGGAATCCTTCAAAGCCCCCAGGCCTGTGGAAAATACGGCCCAGACCGCAGAATCCTTTATAAACGCATTCTATGAACACCTTCAGGAATGCATGGATCATGCGATCCCAAATAAAACCAAGACCCAATCCTCCAAAGGCAGACGTCCTGTCTGGTGGACCCCAGCCATAAACAAACTATACAATAGAAGGAGGAAGCTACTAAATGATAGTGCAAAATCCCAAAAAGGGAAGGTATCACTGATCAGTATTAGCAAAAAACTATGGGCACTCATAAAATTGTCTAAGGCCAGCTTCGAGAGAAAAATTGCACAGGACACTAAGAATAATCTCAAGGCTTTCTTTAGTTATGTTAGGAACCTGGGTGGTAATTCCCAAATATGCTCAGAATTAGTCCAAAATGATAAAAAATATACTGAACCCACAGACATTGCCAACATCCTAGCTGACAGGTTCAGCGCAAACTTCTCCCCCCCCTCCCCACCAAAAGGGCAAATATCTATCCCAGCAGAGTGCTGCCCCCCTGACATCTCAGATGCTCAGGTAAGAGCAGCCCTCTCCAAAGCAAAAAACACAGCATCAATGGGACCAGACGGTGTCCCGGGCTGCGTCCTACATGAACTCCAAGAAGAGCTAAACACAAACATAAAACTACTGTTCAATCTCAGCCTTACTACAGGATATGTGCCCAAAGAGTGGCGTACAGCAGCAGTGGTCCCTCTCCATAAAGGTGGTGCCTCAATGGATCCTGGAAACTATCGCCCCATAAGCCTGACTAGCTTGGTCTGCAAAGCTATGGAAAGGATCATCATGGACCTCATAAATAAAGATATTGGGGACCTACAGACACTGGATCCTACCCAGTTCAGCTTTGTTAAGGGCAGATCCTGCCTCTTAAACCTGGTTAATTTCTTTGAAACAGTCACCAAGGCCATTGACGAGGGGAAGGTGGTCCACACAGCCTACCTGGACCTCGCAAAAGCCTTCGATACAATACCCCACTCGGGCATTATAGATAAGCTCACCAGCTTAAATATAAACCCCTATGTCACTAGATGGATTGCAAACTGGCTCAAGGACAGAACCCACATGGTTAGAATTGCTGGAGCCATGTCAGACTCCAAACCAGTTACAAGTGGTGTCCCACAAGGCTCAGCCCTGGGACCTCTCTTGTTCGGTATATATTTCTCAGAGGTACAGGCCAACACGGAAGGACTGTGGCTGACCAAGTTCGCAGATGACTGCAAACTGGGCGCCATAATCGACCCTCCAGCCAACACAAGCATCCTCCAAAAGGGCCTCATAGAAACAGACAACTGGTGCCAGAGCCATGGCCTCAAGATAAATGCCAAAAAGTGTATAGTCATCCCCTTTGGCAAAAACAAAGTGCCCACAAATTACCACATAGGTGGTAACCCATTAAGTACAGAAGAAGTAATTAGGGACCTGGGGACCCAAGTTGATAGCAATCTCTCATTTGACAACCACGTGGCCAAAGTGGTTAGAAAAACATTTTATATAGCCCACCTAATCATGAAGGGATTCACATCTAGATCAGGGGAGGTCATCGTGCCACTTTACTCATCCCTCATCAGGCCCATAATTGAGTACAATGCCCCTTTTGGGATGTACCTTACCAGACACCTGCAGCAACTGGAAAGACCCCAAAAGTACCTCACCAAGAGGATCAAAGGGCTCAAACAGATGCCATATGCTGCCCGGTTAAAGAAACTCCAGCTCTACTCAGTGGCATACTGCCTGTTCAGAGGCGATCTGTGCCTGACGTATAAAGCCATGTCCAACCCGAATTAATGGACATGCTGCACCTCAGAAAATCCAAATCCCATCGAGCCACGCTCGAGAGACTTGAACCTCAGCACTGAAATAAATAGGACATGCTGGAGGGACAGATTCATAACCCAGAGGCTCCCTTCACTCTGGAATAAAATCCCAGTCCAGGTTAGGCAGAGTCCCTCATTGACTCTCTTCAAGAGGAATCTTGATGAGTGGATGGGAGATCGTAGGTTTACCCCGGGTATCACTTCTGTGTCACTGTTAGACAGAGGCACAGTATACTAACCTCGAAAAAGGGCATAGCAAAATAAATTTAAAATGGGTGGCGAAAGCCAAACACATTCTGGCTAGGCTTATAAATGCCCTAGGGCAGATAGCCTAGTATGAACCTATGAACCTATGAACCTAAGAGAGGAGCAGACCATTCCTGGTAAAGCAGGATGGCTTGCCAGCCATCTCATTCCAAACTGACACATAGTGCATCATCACAGAATGACACTGGCTATGGTCACCAGTAATTAAAGCCAGTTATCTTGTCACTGAATCTTGACATCATTCAGGGTGAAGGTCAAATACCAGTCAAGACCACAGTCTTTCTTTTCTCGCTGGCACATAGATTGCAAGCTCAATCATATCATATGAAAGTGTGTGTGTGTGTGTGTGTGTGTGTGTGTGTGTGTGTGTGCGCGCGCGCGCGTGTGCGTACGCGCATGTGTGCACGTGTGCACAAATGCATGTGCGTGTGTGCTTGCTATGCTTGCCTAATGCATTCTGATGTAAGAAGGTGGCCTACAAGTTCAGTAAATACTTACAACTCACATATTAAATCATTAAATCATTGTGAAATAGCAATAAAGAATTGTTGGCAAGCATGAGGCAATTGCCTCAAAATACCTAGTGTTGTTAGAACAGAAGTTGCGGTTAAAAAGGAATAATTAGTAAAGTATATAAAATATTGCATGATAAATAAAAGAATCAATCAGAGGAGATTAGAAAAGATTGTAAAGGGACACTGGATAAGCAGTTCACAAAGAAACAATCGGGAAATATATGTATGTCTGCCAAATATGCAACAGAATCTAGAAGATTTAGGATTTTTGTTTGGAAATATTTACAGAAGTATTTTTATGCCCCAAGGAGACTCTGGAGAATTCTTCCTCAGGTAGATAGCAAATGTTGGAGGTATGATGGAGAAGAAAGAGATAATTGAGAACATTTTTTCTGGAGTGTAATGAACTATTAGACTTTATAGATTCCCTGCAGACTACCCAGTCAGAAATGCTGGACAAGCAAATAGGTGAATCAAGAGAAATAATACTTACACACATATATATATATATATATATATAGATAGATAGATAGATATATAGATATATATATATATATATATATATATATATATATATATATATATATATATATATATATATATATATATATATATGTATATATATATATATATATATATATATATATATATATATTTTTTTTTTTTTTTTTTTTGGGAGTTGGGATATATACTTGGAATTGCCTAGACTTAGTAAGGACTTGCTAAGTCTAATAATGGTGGCTGTCAAAAAAATAGAAATGAAAGTAACTGTACTAGAGGTAGTGAATATAGTAACAGAGAAAAATCAGCTGGAAGTGGGATCTTTAGAAAAGGGTAGGAGCAAATTAAATAAGAAAAAATGGGAATTGCGGGAACAATACAGACTGGGGAGGAATGAGGTTCAAAAGAAGGCAGGATTTGAATGAGCTATGTAATGTTTGACTGACAGTAATTGGGTAGATTATAAGTGATGCATAATGTTTGTAACTAAAATTATGTCAATATGGGTTTATGGTGTATAATGCTTGCAACTAAGATTGTCAATATGGTTGGTTTTAATTTACATATTTATGTGGTTCCCTATGCCATAGGTGATAATTTAATAAAGATGTTTCTTGTTTAAAAAATACCTAGTGTTGTTAGGCTGCAGAAAGAGCAAAAACTGTCTTGAGGTTTCATAGTGATAAGTGCAGGTGAAGAGGTATGAGAACACAGGATAGCTTAATGACTTAACTTGTATAAAAGAGACTAAAAAATACAATATGAGATGCAACTACTGTAATATTCACAGGAAGTGCTTTTTTGTAAACAAAAAGGTGGCGGTACTCATATGTTACGTTTGGGTCAAACCCCCCACTCAGCCCCCCCCCATGCAGCCATTCCAGTGACCCATTACTTGGGTATTTCTCCCCAGTTGCCATAAATACTGTTCAAAACTCTCAGTGTGCATAGTGTTTTCTGCTTTACTTCTACAATGATTATGGATTTAATTTAAAACTTTTATTTCAAATTTTATAGCACAAACACTGACAGACTGACAGCTGGTTCCATGGGATAGTGGTTAGTACTCTAGACTCTGGACACTGGATCCAGCTATCTGCATTCTGAGATGGAATCTGTTGAGGCTTTCAGTTTTGTGGGAGGTTGGTATAATGGTTAGGATGTTTATCTTACAAACACAAGGTGCAAGGTTTGATCTTTACATGTGGTAATTGGCTAGGCTTGAAATGACCCACAACAGCAGTTAGCCTAGTACTAATCTATTTGCTAAGCAAAGCAATACAGTCTCACAATGAAAACAGACTTAGCATTAAAGCTTCTCTGCCTTTGAAAGACAGATTCACTGAAACAGCATTGAAACCCACATTCAAAGAAAATGCATCTAGACTGTTGTGGACTAAGTTTACCTATGGGCTGTTTTCAAATCATAGGCCCCTTGCACTCATTTTAGGACCATGCAAAAGTTCTTTGATTCACCTTCCTGATTGTATTAAATTATAATATATAATAATTAGATTATATCCCTTGTATACTACAGCATCACTTGTTAGAGTGTGTTTTAAATTTATGGTTTTGAACATTTTTTCCAGTAAGCAATGAAACTAAACATATGAACCAATAATGACAAAACTGCCCAATTCAGAACATTTTAACCATTAAAGGCCACTAAAACTTCTGTCATTACAATCCACCAGTATCAGTCAGTATGCAAATCTCTGCAGAAGTAAAAGTCATCTGAATAATTCCACATTAAAGAGATCTGTAACTAATAAAAAGGTTGCTGGTAGCAAACAACTTTATATTTCAGTGTTTCATCTACAAATTCAGTCCCTGCAGCCCTTGAAGAATAAATTGCCTATGTTACATTAAAAAATGGTAAACTGGTAATACTGCAATAGGGAATAGATGGCAAACTGAAAACAGGTTCATAGTTACTAGGTATCTCATCCAAAGGATGACATACTCAGGACTGCAACATCCCACCCCCTTAAGATACAACACAGTATCAGCAATCCATCTACATGCTGTGGGAGTAAAACCCACAGCCTTCTGCATCAAGAACACAAATATGTTAGCTTTTGTGCTACAAACACTGCTTTAAAACTTGCGCATACACTTACCGCACATACACTTACCACACACACACACACACACACACACACACACACACACACACACACACACACACACACACACACACACACACACACACACACACACACACACAAACATGCAATTCCCCTTCACATGATCGAATTTCTGTAAATTCAAAATTCATAAGCCCGAAACCAGACTCTCGAATTTACAAAAACTCGAAAATGGGAAGGAGAACTAAAAATAAACAGACACCTTACTAATGTTTTTGCACGCCCCCTGCACCCCACACCCCCCTACTTAAATATTCCTACTCCGAGATCACACTACAGCAGAGGACAGGAAAATCTTCCAGTTTGCGCTATATGCATAAGCGCAAACTTGAAGAATTCCCTGGCCTCCGCTATACTGCGGTCACGGAGCAGTTAGATTTAGATGCAAGGATGCAGGGGGACCTTGCCTCTTGCAAAAAAGTAAGTGAACTCTTTTTTTTAAGCCCTAAACTTCCCATTCACAATTTCGAGTGAATGGAAGTTCGAGATTCTGGGCTTGAGCTTATGGGTTTCGAGCTTCCATTCATTCGATCTTGTGAAGGTGAACCACACACACACACACACACACACACACACACACACACACACACACACACACACACGCAATTCCCCTTCACATGACCGAATTTCCGTAAACTCGAAATTCATAAGCCCGAAACCAGACTCTTGAATTTACAAAAACTCAAAAATGGGAAGGGGAACTAAAAAAAAAAAAACAGACACCTTTCTAATGTTTTTGCATGCCCCCCTGCATCCCACACCCCCCCTACTTAAATATTCCTACTCCGAGATCGCACTACAGCGGAGGACAGGGAAATCTTCCAGTTTGCGCTATATGCGTAAGCGCAAACTCGAAGAATTCCCTGTCCTCCGCTATAGTGCGGTCATGGAGCATTTAGATTTAGATGCAAGGATGCAGGGGGACCTTGCCTCTTGCAAAAAAGTAAGTGAACTCTTTTTTTTAAGCCCTAAACTTCCCATTCACAAGTTCGAGTGAATGGAAGTTCGAGATGCTGGGCATGAGCTTATGGGTTTCGAGCTTCCATTCATTCGATCTTGTGAAGGGGAACCACACACAGACACACACACACACACACACACACACACACACACACACACGCACGCACGCACGCACACACACACACACACACACACACACACACACACACACACACACACACACACACACACACACACACACCATACCTCTTAGCTCAAGAAATCTGGACAAAGCCTATCATAATGGGGGGAGAGAAAGGATACCTCTTAATGCAAAAAAATCTGCACAAAGCCTGTCATAATAGGGGGGGACAAAGGCCCAAAACTAGGGACACATTTTCAATATTGCTCTTATAAACTTAGTTACTAGAATAACAGGGTTTGTGTTAAAATGCATTTTCTGAAGGATATGCGGTCTGAAACTCAAATGTATGTCATTATTTAGTAACTTTAATCCTTAGATCATCCCAGTAATTTGTCACAAAAAGGCAATTTTTTTCTGAGGAACAGACCAAAAATATAAGGCAAAAATCTGGAGATTCTGTAAAAATCTGGACAATTGAGAGGTATGAACACATACACTCCCTACCTCCCTCTTACACTCTCTGTACCTCTCAACTTCTTAGAACAAGAAATCTGGACAAAGCTACAAATAGTGGGGAGACAAAGGCCCAAAAAAGGGGCACCTTTTAAATATTGCTCTTAAAAACTTAGAAAGTTGATAGAACAACAAGTTTTGCACTAGTATGAAGTTTCTGAAGGATATGAAGTCTAAAAATAAAATGTCTGCCATTATTTTCTGAATTCAGTCCTTAATGATTTGCAAGAAAAAAATAGAATCTTATGAGAAACAGACCAAAATATAAGGCAAAAATCTGGAGATTCTGTAAAAATCTGGACAATTGAGAGGTATGACCCCTTCAGCTCTCTCTTACACACACCCCTACCTACTTATTTCTTATACACATACACCTACCTCACACTTATTTATTCATGGTCTACAGTCCAAATGTCTTTTGGAATTTATTTGCTTTACATTTGTTGACTGGGAAAGTCCAACTAGGACAGAGCCTACTTTCAGTGAAGGCCAAGGGAGAAATACTCCAGATGCATGTCTTTGGAATGTGGGAGGAAACCCACATGAATGCAGGGAAGACATGTAGACTCCGCACAGAAGGCACCCCAGCCAAGAATCAAACCGGAGAACCTCTTGCTGTGAAGTGACAACATTAACCACTGCACCACTGTACCACCCAAATTCTGTGCGGGTGGAATTTGAAGGCGTAAACAATCTGTCCACAGATTCAACAGGTGTTTGTGACCTGTTTTTATCTTCTGCATCTGTGTGACTGGATGCAAATGGTTTTCTTAAAAAAGAACACCCTTAAAAATGTATTTTCTTTTTAAATTAAAAGAAAATGAATCTCCAGGAAATTCGTCCCCCTCCCAGCAGTGATTCTATACACACACACACACACACACACATATATATATATATATATATATATATATATATATATATATATAGCTAGATAGATATAGATATATATAGGTCAAGGTGCCGGTATGCTGTACCGGTGCATACCGTCACAAAAAAAGGCCTCTTCACAAGTGTAAAAAAGAAACTTAAAATGACAGAGACAAAATGGTAATCAGTAGCAAGTGGCAAATTTAAACCAGACAGCTTTACCCAGTAGGCAAGTATGGTTTCTACTTCACTAGCAGCAGCAGTGAGCAACTAAAAGACTAACCCAATAAATCTGTGTACAGTAAATGTAGAGCAAACATATACTGTTACTCTAAATGAATAGTACCAAAGTGCAGTAACTGTAAAACACATAGGTTCAATGCAGTATCACGCAAGTAATACACTTACATCAAATAGGTAATCTAGTACCTTCTAGTACAGTTCCTGTGGAGCAATATTTGGAGATGCAGCACAGAAATGCAATAACACCAATAATCCAAACGTGCAATGAATAACTTGGATAGTAAGTTGATTTGGTTTCTCTCTATCCACTATCAGTAACAGCATGGCTGTTATGCTATAGAGGTGATTTAATGCAATCATCTATGAATTACAAAAATAACACAACATGTTATCACCCCAATTCTTTCCTGCAAGGTCTATTTCCACGCATGCAGAACTGCCTGTAAGTGCTCAGGTATGTCACAGCATTGTATAGCAATTGTAGATCAATATGTGTGTATGTATCTTTAATAAGCTATCTAAGGGCTTGCACAAGTGTATAAATACTGAACACTTGTAAGCCTGACTGCCATTTTGTAGTAAGCTGTTGAGATGTAAGCATGTATGTCTGTCTGTAAAGTCTGTCTGTTAATCAGTTCATTTATATTTTATGATGCTGCTATCCATCCTGATGTGTTTCTATGTAATAAAGCATCTAAAAGAACTATCCCACCTGTTTGTCATCTGTGTTAGAGAGGGACGAGAGACATTGTGTCAGAAATGGTATGTCTAACAGGACATGGTGTCAGAAGAGGCATGGCTAAAATGACTTGTTGCCATAAAGAATTCCAGTTTCTTCAATTTGAGTCTGAGAGGCATCCGTTTGGTATTGGAGGAATATATATGAGTGGATCAGCCCTAATGCATGTATAATTCACAAAACAGGTCAGAAACAAATTTCAGATGTTAAAACTTGCTCAAATAATTTCTTATTTGCAAAATATGAAATGAAGCATTGAGAAAGCTCTAAATGATATTTAAATAAACCAAAATGTCCAATACTGATAAAAATAGTCAAATTACTATGGAAAATGTTTAAAATAAAATCTGAATTGCATAAAGCAAATAAAATAAAAGGAAACAACTGCATTTTTGCTAAGCACATATTTTTCATATTAATTAAAGATATCCGGGTTATCAGAAGTGTATGAAGTTTTCACATTTGTCCAGTATTACAGTAAAGTTATTTCACAAGATACAGCCATTTCAGAGCATATTTCACAAAGTACAGTATTTCAAAGAGTTTATTGTGCATTTGAATGTTATTACAAGTTCTCACAGCACAGCGTGTTCATACATAATTACAAGGGCAATATTTTCATTGTGTTCGTCCATACTTTGCTGGCATGGCAGATAGATTTTGAATACCCAGTGCACTTGTGTTTGACAGTAATATTGCAGAGAAGTGGAGAGTGTTTGAGCAAGAGTACGACATTTTCATACAGGCTGCATTTTTTGATAAAGATGACCATGCAAAGGCATTTATTCTACTTAATTTAGCTGGGTTACAGGCCATTGAAAGGGAGCTTTCATTTGTGTATGCACCTGCTATCTTTGCAGGAGAGGGGGAAAACTGTCATATTGTTGTACCAGCTGAGTCAAGAGAGGACCCTGAGTGCTTAAAATGTAAATTTAGAGAAATGCCCCCCCAGGCAAACATTACAATGGAAAGGCACTTATTTTACACAAGGGATCAAAAGTCTGGTTAAACTTTTGTAGCATATATAACTGATTTGAGAAATAAGGGTAAAACATGCAGATTTGGTGATTTAAGGGATGAGCTGATAAAAGACAGGCTTGTATGTGGTATTATGGATGATGCTGTGAGAAAAATTTTGCTTCATGACAGTGATTTAACTTTGAATAAGGCCATCGAGACTTGCTAGGTATACAAGCTCACAGAAAAGCACACACATATGCTTAGAAATGAGAAATGCATGCTTCTAGTAATTTCTAGAGCTCGTGTTGATAGTATGCAGCATGTGGTTAAAAGAAACAGACCCAAGCACATGGCAGCAACATGTAGCCCCTTCAGCACTCACTGGTAAACCCCAGAGCTTTCCAGCAAGTTCCAAAGTTTGCACAGTCTCAGTGAAGCATAAGAGTGAGTCAGCAAACTCAAATCATGGGCCCCAACCTAGTTTCATTGCCAACTGTCATAAGTGTGGTGGAAATCATGAATCTAAAAAAGAAAAATGTTTAGCTTTTGGTCAGCAATGCCACATATACAATAAGTGGAATCATTTTAAGAGGTTTTGTAAATCAAAAGAAACACATTATTTTATTAAAAGGAAACATTTCAAGAAACGAGTTGATCACTTAGAAAGCTGTGACCCTATGCCAAATACTTTTCAATTGATGGTGTGTCAGTGATTAATGAAACAGTCAATGCAGTAGATTTATGGGCAAAGAATGAACTATTTTGTACTGTTCGGCTATATGGAAAACCTATAGAGCCCAAAGTTGACACAGGTGCCAAGTGAAATGTTATGTCAGCAGAAACAATCGCTAGAGTATGTAATGCTAAAAGATTTGATTAAGCAAAATGTGCAAAGCTTGTTGCTTATGGTGGTGAAGAAATTCATACTGAAGGCTCAGTAGTGCTTTCATGTTACTCTGCTGGGAGAAGTTACGACTTATTATTTTATGTGGTCAAGAGGCATTTCTAGTTGTTAATGGGGCTCAGAGACAGTTTGAAAATGAGACTCCTTTCATTTAATAAGGAAGTCCATCATATTAGCTTGAAAGACCACTACTCTAATTTCATGCAACATATTTTTCTACCTATGGTGATGTTTTTGAAGACAAACTAGGCAAGCCTCCAGTTGTGTACTCCATGAAGTTAGACAAAGATGTCAGTCCAGTTATCAGGCCAGCCTGGAAAGTTCTAATAGCTATGCAGAACAGAGTCAAAGCCGAGCTAGATAAAATCTTGCAACAAGGTGTGATTTGTCCAGTATACAAACCAACTGAGTGGGTATCTTTCATGGTGGTAGCTCATAAGAAAAGGTCAGATGACATCAGAATATGTATTGATCCATGAGATTTATTTTATTTTATTTTACATTTGTTGACCGTGCTAGTCTAACTGGATACATGTCCACTTTCAGTAGAGGCCCGGGGAGATAAGCTCCTTGCAAAAAAAAAAAAAAAAAAAATGACAAAAAACATTTTTACTTACAATTATGTTACAGGTTAATACAGAAATTATCATAGAGGTCTAAATACCTCACATTGCAAAATGCAGGTACAATACAAAATTGCAGGTATAATATATACTATAGTCTGAGGAGATAAGGTCTGGGATAAGAAGAAATAAATACATTTATATTTACAAAGAACATTTCAAGTTAACACAGAAATTATCAAAGTGGGCAGAAATACTTCACAGTGCCAAAGGCAGGTACAATGCAAATTACAGAGATGGCAGAAAACCTTGCAGTGCAATAGGCAGGTACAGTGCAAATTACAGGTAGAATACAGAAAATAACAAAAAAATGAGGCATATCGTATAATTATATTAATAAAGAGTTGTCACACTTTGAGTAAGCTCAGGGGATGAAAAGAAGGGTTAGGAATAGGAAAAAGGTAATGTGGTAAGTAAGGAAAGTAGAACTAGTTGTAGGGAAGTAGTGGGTAGGCAGTGCCTGTTATGAGTAGAAAAATGATTAGTCAGGTTTAGTACAGGGGCATAGCCAGTGTATTCTCAGGAAAAGTTTCAGTCTGTTTTTGAAAAGTGACGTAGAGGAAACTGAGGAAAGTTCACTGGGGAGAAGGTTCCAGGATTTTCCAACAGTATTACTGAAAAGAGAATCCCCAGCCCTGTGATTAGATTTAGAGGTGTTTAGAAGAAGTTTGTGTGATGAGCGCAAGGATTTCAGATTATTATAGGGAATGATGAGGGTAGATAGTATAGGAGTACTGGAAGGTTGGTAAAGAGTGTTATGAGCAATGGCTAGTTGGTGGAATTTAAGCAGATTCTGAATTTCTAGCCATCCTAGCTGCTTAAGATTATAGCAGTGGCGGGTTCTAAATGGGTTGCCAGTAGCAAACCTGGCAATGCTATTGTAGGAGATTTCCAGTTTGGTGAGGTTATTTTTAGATAAATTAGTAAATATGGGTGAGGCATAGAGGAGTGTAGAGATTAGATGGGTATAAGCAATAGTTGTTCTGGCTGTTGGTGAAATGAAGGGTTTCACTCTGTAGAGAGAGCCTAGTTTTTTGTTAACGGTTTTTATAGTATTGTTGATATGGATGTCAAAGTTAAGATTGTTGTCTATGGTGATACCAAGTAGATTGGTAGTTGGGTCAGGTGATATGGGAGTACTATTAGTGGATGTAACTGAGAAATCTATTGGGGCGGACTTATGAGTAGGCTTGAAAAGGAGGAGTTTAGTTTTTTGGGGGTTCAAGAGAAGGCAATGTTATGTAAACCATTGTTCTACTGTATTAAATACCTCTTGGGTAAGGGAGTGAAGTTTGGAAGTGGATGTGGCTGTGCATATAAGTGTAGAATCGTCAGCGTATTGAATGCATGTAGCTTGGGGGATTGCTAGATGAAGGTCATTGATAAATATGGAGAAAAGAAGAGGCGCTAATATGGACCCTTGAGGGATGCTTATGTTAACAGGCAGGTGGGTAGATTGAGTGTTGTGCCAAAGCACTGCCTGTTGTCTGTTATCTAAATAGGATTGGAACCATTTAATAGTGAGTGCATCTAGTGACAGGGATTTAAGGATATTTATAAGTATTTGGTGATTAACCATATCAAATGACTTGGACAGATCGATAAATAGTGCAGAGGAAAGCATATTGGAGTTACGGTTTTTGTTAATACAGTCAGTAAAGGAAAGGAGGGCAGTAGTAGTACTGTGGGAAAGTCTGAAACCATGTTGACAGATGGAAAGTAAGTTATTTTGGATTAGGTAGTCTAGCAGTTGCTTATGGATGCATTTTTCCATTAGTTTTGCCAAAGGTGAAAGTAGGGCTATGGGACGGTAGTTGGAGAATTCAGTAGAGTTGCCGCCTTTATGAAGGGGGATAATATGGGAGACTTTCCAGATGCTTGGGATGTGTCCTTCACTAATGGTTCTATTAATCAGAATGGAAATGGGATAGGCGATGGATTTGGCTAATTTCTGTAGATATTCAGCAGGTATTTGGTCTGCTGAAGGAGTGCCTGGTTTAAGTTTTTGGATAAGGGAAAGAATATATGTTGTAGGGACAGGTTGGAAGAGAAATGGAGGGGGTGGGGTTGTGTTAGAGGTAGGTAAAGTGAAGTTATTAGGTGATAGGTGACTGGCAAGTGTTTGAATGGCCTCAGTGAAAAAGGTATTGAAGGCATTGGCAGTATGCTTTGGATTCTCCTGGTCTGTGCCTTGTGGGTTAGGTGTAATGGATTGACCTGGGTGTAGTAGTTGGTTAATACTTGCCCAGAATTTTTGTGGGTTATTATGTTTAGTTTGCTGGAACTGTAAGTAGTAGTTTCTTTTATCAGACAGTACAGCTTTTTTAATGTCATTTCTCAGTTGTCTAAAGTTTTGATGGTCTGCAGAGTTTTTTGTCATTCGCCATTTGGCACAGTATTTATTTCTGAGGTGGATTTTTTGTTTGGTTTCTTTTGAAAGTCATAGGGCGGATTTAGTTTTAAGTCTAATAGAATGGTTTGGTGCATGGTTATCTAGAATGGCTAGGAATTTGGAATTAAAGTATTTAACAGCTTCCTCCAATGGGAGGTGTTTTAAGGGAGACCAGTTGCATGCTCTTAGTTCACTTTGAAAGAGATCAGGATTAAAGTTTTTCTTGGACCTAATATACCTGAAAGTGGCCGGAATGGAGACATTGGTCTTATGCCTGATGATGTAGGTAAGTGAGTAGACACTAATATCATCAGGGAGGGTTCCAGATTCATATGTGTGGGGATGGTTATTTATAAGAATCCAATCCAAGGTACTTTCTTTCTTATTAGGCTTGTTTATCCTGGTAGTGGAGGTAATGGTTTGAGAAAAAACAAATAGGTTAATGTGGGTGGTAGGGTGGCTGCTACAACAGCAATTCCAATCTATGTTAAAATCGCCTAGGATAATGGTTTCTTGGGGCAGGTTTTGTGATAGCCAACAGAGGATATCTTCTATGGTGGCATTGTTATTGCCAGGAGGTAGATAGATACAGATAATATAGATGGATTTGAAAGTGTTGAGTTGAAGTTTGGAAATAAGAATTTCAGCAGTAGAATCTACAGGTGGTTTAAAGTCATATGTGGTGATCTGTAGACCTGATTTAAATAAGATAGCAATTCCCCCGCCCTTCTTTGCTACACAGTCAAATCTAAATATATTATATCCGGGTGGGGTGATTTCATTGTCTTTAGTTACAGGCTTTAACCAGGTTTCTGTTAAACAAAGAATGTCAAAAGAGTAGACTTCCAAGAGAGCATGGAGTTGTGAGACTTTATTATTAATGCTACTTATGTTGAGGTGGGCTATGAAGAGTGAGTTTGTTGGTTGAGTAAGGGAATGAGTGTTGAAATGATTGGGATTGTGGAGTTGTGTGGTAGGAAGTGTTGTTGGGCCAGGATTTGGGTGGATGTCTCCATCTTTTAATGAGAGGAGTTGTATTAGAAAGGTTGGAGTTGGGAATCTTCTGTATAGATGTGGAGATTTTCTGGGATTGAGATTGTAATACCTAATGTGGAGTATTCTATGAAATTTTGACAGTAGATAGCTGGGTGTAGATGTTATGTTTACATGGTTAGAGAGTACTGGTAGGGAAGAAGAGGTAATTAGCTTACTGGGGTTATGAAGGTGTGGATATAATGATTGTTCATAGGAAATAAGTATGTAGGCTAAAAGTAATGGTGGTAGAATAATTAATAGAAGTAACAGGTGTAAGTGTAAGTGTAATGGAGTGGATAGTTTATACATTTGGATGGATTATTAGTTTGGTGTCTTGTTGTAGGTATGGGAGTATGGTAGCTGTGGATAGGAAAGAACAAAAATTGGAGGATGTGGTGGGAGAGATAGGGAGTGGTTAAAGAAGGATAACTAGGAGTGTGTGGCCAATGGTAAAGTAGCCTGAGAGTGATGGGAGGAAGAAGGGTGTGGGTAATTAGTATAAGAGTAGGACCCCTGGGGTGGGTGGGAATTGGTGGTAGGGAGAGGAGCGGAGTGAGCCTGCAGGGCAAATGGAGTGGGTTGAAACAGGTAGTAAAGCAGCTGGAGAAGAAACAATCAGCAGAGCTGGATACTGAAGGTAAGTTAGATAAGTCAGGAGTGGGTAAGAGCAGAGATAACTAAGGAGTCTGTCATGGAATAGGTAGTTGTAGACAGCTGTAGTAAAGGGTGAAGAGAGAGAATTAAGAGGAGGTCTAGGACTTCAGAAATGTTAAGGTAATGAAACAAGAGAACAATGGGAATTCAGGAGGTGGAGGCTGGGATAAGGGTGCCACCTAGTAGCTGAGTCTTCTATTGCAGGTAAGTTTGAGAGGGAGCTAGCTGGTTATAGAACTGGGAAGGGGTAACTGCAAGTAAAAGGGTTTAATGCGAAGATTAGGAGGTAAGTGTGTAATAGTGTAGTTAAGAGAGGGAGGTAGAGGCTGCTGGCTGTCCTGGCTTGGAGCATGCTTTTGAACCCCTAAAGCTTTAGTACAATGGTTTACAATTTTACTGGCAGGATATAGAGAACAACAACATACTTTCTTGTTTTCTTGAGACAGGATGTAGGGAATTTAGGCTGTGAGATGCAACTGCAGGGATTTGGATAGGATCCTTTCTACAAGATAGGTTGGTTTCTAGAGACTAGTGCAGGAATAGCGCAAGAAGAGCAGGGTATTTCTTGTTTTCTTGAGACAGGATGCAGGGAATTTAGGCTGTGAGATGCAACTGCAGGGATTTGGATAGGGTCCTTTCCATAAGATAGGTTGGTTTCTAGAGACTAGTACAGGAATAGCACAAGAAGAGCAGGGTACTAAGGCAAAAGACGCTGGGACAGGAGCGGACAGCAGCCAGGGCTTTTCCAAGATATTAAAGATCAGATTTGAACACAGCACTAAAAAAAACCTCATCATCCAATGCATACAGTCAAAGAGGTTGCTGCTGTTATGCCAAATGCCACTATGTTTTCTGTCTTAGATGCAAGGGGTTCATTTTGGCAAATTTTGCTTGACAAGAAATCCTCATTGCTAACTACTTTCAGTACTCCGTTTGGAAGGTACAGATTTTTGAGAATGCCATTTGGGATAAATTCTGCATGTGAAGTCGTTCAGTGTGCAATGGAGCAAATATTTTCTGGTTATCCTTGTGCTATTATAGTAGATGACATACTAGTAAGAAGTAATGGTGAAGCTGAGCATGACAGAAACCTCAAGAAAGTTCTGGAAAAAGCACGAGGTGAATCTTAAGCTCAATCCACAGAAATGCAAAATTCAGGCAAAGAGAAGTCACTTATGTTGGTCATTTATTTACCAGTTCAGGCTTGTGACCAGACCCTTTCAAGCAAACAGTCATTCTCAAGATGTCAGCTCCAGGCAATGTCCAAGCCCTGCAACATTTTCTTGGCATGGTTAACTATCTAGGCAAGTTCATTCCAGACTTGAGTCAAATATCAGCACTACTCAGAGAGCTGACATGTAAAGATGCATCCTGGTTTTGGTTAGAACAGCACAAAAGAGCATTTGATGTCCTGAAACAAAAGATTGCCAGTCCACCAACTCTGATACTATAATGTTCACAAGCCAGTTATTCTTTCAAATGATGCTTCAAGATTTGGTCTACGTGCAGTCTTTCTACAAGAGGGTCACTCTGTTGCTATGCATTGAGAACTCTTGCCCAAAATGAAATGCAGTATGCCAAGAGTGAGAAAGAGCTTTTGGCAATTGTGCTTGCATGTTCAAAGTTCCATGATTATGTTTATGATAGACCTATCCAGATCGAAACAGACCACCAACCTCACTATTTTGAGAAAGCCTGTGCATACAGCTCCAACCAGATTGCAAAGTATGATATTGAGATTGCAAAAGTATAATTTCATTCTTGTCTACAAGAAAGGCAAATGTCTTTATCTAGCAGATACATTGTCCAGATCCAACCAAAACAGCACTGAACAGCATGAGAATGAGAACCTTGATTTTGAAATCATGGAAGTGAGAAATTTTTCTTCCACATGTCTTGATGAGTTGAGAGATCACACAGCCACAGATCCAGTTTTACAGATGCTCAGCCACTTTATTCAACAAGGATGGCCATCAAAGCAATCTTGTTTAGCTCAAGAAGTGCAACCTTATTTTCCACACAGAGATGAGACTTTGTCCGACAATTGTACCATTCTAAAAGTCCAAAAGTAATTGTTCCAAAGTTCTTGCAACAAGAGTACATTACTATATTGCATCGTGGTGTCCCAGGAGCAGACTCTACCAAAAGAAGGGTGAGAGGTCTAGTATTTTGGTCTTCTTTGTCACAAGATATTGAGAGAGTGCTATTATCTTGTTCTGTGTGTAACAGTACTAAATTGCATCAACAGAAATAACCACTTCAGCTAAACCAGATTCCTGAACTACCTTGGTCAACAGTAGCTACTGACATTTTCGAATGGAATGGTCAACATTATTTGGTGTTAGTAGACTCTTATTCAAATTGGTTCAAAATTGACTACTTCTTAATCTAGCATTTAGTACTGTCATCATTAATATGAAACGTCATTTTGCAGTCCGTAGTAGTCCAAAGTTATTTCAGACAATGGCACACAGTTTAGAAGCTAACAGTTCAAAAGATTTGCCAAAGAGTGGGACTGTACTCATGTCACATGTGGCCCAGAGTATCTGCAGTCAAATGGTTTGGCAGAATGTGCAGTTCAAAGTGCAAAACAATTGCTACATAAATTGAAATGAGACAGTAGTGATGTTTTCCTGAATGTCTTGAATCTCAGAAATGTTCCTCATGATAAACATCTTGGTTCACCTGCCCAGAGTCTTCTGTCGAGACAAACCAGAACCACATTACCAATAAGTAGTCTGGTGTTGGTTCCATGTTTCAAGAACAGGTCAGTGAAACTCAATCTGTTAAAGAAGCATTTACCCCAGAAGTCCTACTATGATAAGACCATCAGACTGCTCATTCCATTGCGAGAAGGAGAAGTGGTAAGGATGCAAATGTCCAAAGATTATGATTGGATTGGAGTCGTGAAGAATATTTGCTCAGAGCCAAAATCGTACATCATGGAATCACAAGGAGTACAGTTTATCTGGAATCTAAAACATTTGATGCTGGTATCCAAACCTATACCACAAAACATAGCCTGTGAGAAAGACTCTTTATCTCAGAGCGAGTTGTCCAGTGTTCCAGTTCCAGGGGAAGTTCTAGAGAATATTCCCATTCCTGTGATGAATCCAGAAGTTCCTGATACAAGTTTTTCACCAAAGACTGCCCTGTTGCTAAACCCAGTCCAGATTGTTATGTTTCCAGATCCGGTCGCATCTCCAGACCATGTTATTGATACACAGCAACTTGGACATGAACATTGCGCTTGTTTCTAATGTCTGTAGTAATGCATGACTATCTCCAATGTTACTTTCAACTAAGGGCAATCTTCTTAAGAGGGAGCATGTAGATCAGTTTGTGTGTATGTATCTTTAAGAAACTATCTAAGAGCTTGCACAAGTGTATAAATACTGAGCACGTGTGAGCCTGACTGCCATTTTGTAATAAGATGTTGAGATGTAAGCATGTATTTCTGTAAAGTCTGTCTTCTAATCAGTTCATTTATATTTTATGATGCTACTTTCCATGCTGATGTGTTTCTAAGTAATAAAGCATCTAAACGAACTACTCCACCTGTTTGTCATCTATGTTAGAGACGGACGAGTGACAGCAATCTTCATAACTTTTGTCAGACTTGCTTGTCACACAAAGTGAGTGATTCAGAAACAAAAATGAGATGACAAATAATTATCAATTAGTATAATCATTGCACCCACAGGGGAGAATGTACATGATACAAGCTTGACAAGATGGCTAGGAGGAAAACAACAACACAATTTTTTGTTGCGAAATAAGATTATGTAAAGTTATATTTTGTACACATTTACTTATATGTTAAAGGGTAGCTTTTTGTGTGCTGTTTAATGGAAGGTCTAGAAGTGCTGTCAGTTTGTCATCATTATAAATTTATTAACCACAACTCTCTTATGCAGTGCATTGCAAGTGTAATGAACATAGTAGCATGCATGCTTGTTACAGTATGTTGTAGCAGCAGTACTGTGCTATACACCATTGTACTGTTGTATGCCTTAGACATCTGTGATTAGCCACAACCTTCGCACTACTTATATTATAATGTTAATGTGCTTGTTAGTGCTTGTTAACTTACTGTTATATCCATGTTTTTTGGTAGGGGATGGACTGTGCTTGGGACACATATATGCTGACATTCATGTAGAGATTGTTTATGGACACACATATGTAAGTGTCAGGACCAACTAAAGCATATTAGATGGCTTATTAGTATAGAACTAGTGTTAGTATTTCTGAGACCAATGTAGGACCTCAGCTATTAATTTTACTGTTTTCCATACCAAAAGAGCTACGTCTAAGAAACATGTGTAGAAAAAAATGATGCATTTGGTGCCGCAAGCAAATGTTTATAGATACTGAAAATGAGGTGGTACCAGAGGTCCTGTTTCTTCATGGCAGATGGTTCCCTGCAGACCATTTCACTGAGCAGCCCTTCCATAACCATACCTGATGTGAACTTGTCAACAATGTTAATATTGTCAGGGGTCAAAATTGTATATATCATGATATGATCCATGCTTTCACCCACAGAGCAGAGGTCCTTGCACGGGAACGGAGGGCAACAGGTGGTGGGTTATCTACCAGACCATCTCTTACAGAGACAAAGCAGTTCCTGGCTTCACTTAAAAGAAGTACAACTGCCATAGAGTCCCACAGTACAGTGATGGATGTTGGAGCAAAGTTGGATATACCCAGAGACTTTCAACAGAAGCTGCCCCAGACATGTAGTCCTCATATGAATATCTTCAAGCCATTCTTACCAATTAGTCACATTACACTTTATTATAGCTGTCTAACTTACGGGATACAGGTACATCTGGCCTTAAAGTTCAATGTTAATCTGCATGAGGTATGAGAAGGGTTACTAATCAATACCATATTTATACAGTTATTAGGATGTCAGTTTCATGTGTGGTTGTGGCACTGGGTCTTACTTATACTGGATATCTTTTGCTTTGATGTATTCACAGGTGAATCTGTATCTGGCACTCGTGCTGCAGAATGTTGGAGGATCTCCATCCTCTGATAATGATGAGCCGGCAAAACATCCCATACTCATTGTATGGACACAGTCTATATGCCTGCACATATCCAGGAGACACTACCATCTGAGAGTGAACAAGGTGATGAAAACACTATAAATCACGAAGTGTAGTAGGCTCCAGTAGAGAGATTTCTGAATCTGCACCTAGAACTTGTGGAAAGATGGGTCCACACAAAGGAACTGATAATGGTGCTCACCAGAGGTATGATTAGTGTGACACCCCATGATGGTGGTGTGTCAGTATCTGCCACTCAGTGTATGTACAGGGCCATCATGGAGGCACAAGCTATTTCCACCACAGCTATGGCAGAAGTAGTGAGGATGAGCCAGACAGTACATGCTGACCTATGGGAATGCATGGCCCATGTGTATTTCATTTGACAGGCTGAATGATATATTGGACCATGCAGTGTCTTCTCTAGGTCAACTATCGGGGATCAGGGGCTATCCTCACAGGCAGTCATCTGCTTCATCCATGGATGTTAGCCATCCTGGCCAGAAATAAGCAAGATTCACTGCCCTTGCTGCTAGCATTTCCGGCACCAGCAGTTGTGGATATGTCTACACCCAGAAGAGGCTATTACCCATTGTTGTGGTCATAGTCATGGTGGCACAACTTCCAGCAAACATCAGTCACCGTCAGATAGCATACCAGTATTTATCATAGGTTATGATACAGTCAGTGCAACTCCTGATACCACCAGCTCATATTATTGGAGATATGCAAGGGATGATAAACCCTCTGTCTTGCATGCACTAGACCTGACCAGTAGGCCAAGGCACAATACTGCAATATGCAATGAGGATGTGTCCCTACAAAAACACGCACACAGCCCACAGCACATCCCACACATCCACTGACCCTGTTCCTTTTTAAACACCTTTATTAAATTATCACTTAAGACATAGGCAAACATACATTAGCAGAAAAGAAAACATATTATGCTAACATTTTTTCTTTTTACATACATTATACATCATACATCACTTCTTTCTTTTTAACTATCATTTGTCCAACATTACAAAACAATTGTTGAATTCCTGCCTTCCCTTAAACATCATTCCTCCTCCTCTAAAACATTATTCTTCACGTATTGCTCCCACAATTTGCATCTATTTCTATGTAATTTGTTCTTTCCATTTTCTGTAGATCCCTCTTACTTTTCTTTTATCTCTTTTATAATATTTGAAACTTCAACTACAGCTGGTTTAGACTTTGATTTCCATTTTCTAGTAATTGCTTTGTTACTCACTGACATATATTTTCTGTTGTGGTATTTCAGCACTCACAGTCACACAGAATTCTTTGTGAAAGACATGCACCCTGTACTGTCTTGCCTACCTGTGCAGAAAATGACAATTGTGCTCTGCCTTTTGTACATTGTTACATCGATTGTGTATGTCTGACATGCGTAGATAAGCACATTTTGATATTTCTGCACGTGTCACATTCACTGTTTTGTATCTGCTTAACTCTTGCATAGTTATGTTGTAAAGCTACGTGCAATCTGCTGACTCCTTGCTAGTGCCATGGTCTATTGTGCCTGCTTCCTTTTGGCGTTGCCATCCCCTGCTGCTGGCTCCTCCTCTGATTCCTCATCTATCTTAGCTTAAACTGGCTATAGTGCTGGGAACTGCAGTCCCTACAAGAAGCCACCTTGCTGTAACTGCTTTCTAACTATAATATTATGTAGCATAAATTACACATTCAGTATGTTCGCGTATGTGTTGGGGGTCATACTAAGAACACCAACTGATGTATCCAAAGAGTGGAAACATGACATGACCAGCCAAAACACATGCTCTATAATGTTTCTGGTTTGCAATAGGGTATGGCTATCCCCATGTTTGGTTTGAGTATGTGGATTTCTAACAGGATTCATAAGCCATGGTTTCAAAGCAAACCCAACATCAACCACAAGATGCTGCTATGGGAAGTTAACCCTCGCAAGCTATTAGTAAGGATGTGGGAGTCATGAAAACTGCTGGACTGGCCTTTGCACCCATTGTAGATGACACCCTATGCATTACAGACCACCTGGCAGTTAATGGAGGGATACCCTTTACATTTCACATATCTCCTTCCTAGTTGACCTGATGCGGCCTTTATTTTAATGTGAGTGCCGTCTATGGTCCCCAATCAGGAAAATGAGCTATAATATATAACTACAACATGATACTGGCTCTCTCCTCTGGGGTGCAAAGGAACCACATATGCTCCAATAACATGTTGAAGCACGGCATTGAAGAAGTGATAGAATGTTCTTGAGGCAGATGTCTGCGATAACCCCCACCTGTGTGTGTAGTAGGTCACTAAAAGATCACTGTAGCAAATATATGTAAAGCCAAACTTACATTTGTATCCACTTGGATAGGTACCCCATGACTTTAAGTGGCTGCAGTCTAGGTAGACTTATGTCCTCAGTTTCCACATGGGAATGGTTCACTATGGTGTTCTCATGGGGCCATGAAATATTAAGCACTGTTGGATGACGGTCACCTCCAGGGGTGACACTGCACACTATTGGCTACAACTGCTGCTATAAGAGCTTCTTGTAGATACACATTCACAACGGCTGCAGCAACCCCTAACATTGTACATGACTTTACACTGCCTGAATTAGTCAGAATCTGCGAAAATGCAACATTTCATTAGATTTATTTCATAAAGAATGTATATAATTGGCTGGCTTCAGGAAAACAACTGTCTGTCAGCATTTGATCATTGAGCTACGTACGTAATCTGTGATTCAGAGAACCAGGAAAAAAAAAGTGTTATATTTGGCTATAAGCAAATGTAGGACAATGATATACTAATCAGGTCTGCTACAGTGATCTTGTAATGCAAGAAAAATCATGCATGAGAATCATCAAATCTCATTAAAAAATATTCACCACAAACACATCCAAAGAACTACTCAACGGCTGCATATAAAAACAGTAGATTTATTGGTGAGCGCTTTCATGGTGTTGAAACACCACTTCTTCAGACCTAATAAAAACTAAACTGCACTCTACTTAAATACCACTCAATCATTGACACGCCCAAACCTTTTCACATGTCATCATTCAACTATATGCTAGTTAAACTGTATGTAAAAAAGACATTGTACTAACTTTATTAATGTGCACTGCAGAAAAAGACACGTATCAAGGTAGAACTCCCTATATAAGCAATGCTGGCAAACCTGCTAAAAAATGCAACATTGTATTCATACCAAAATGTTATTTTCCTTAACAATATATAGTCATATACAAGAGTTAAAGACAGCATGTTTACCTATGTAGCGGTCTGGACTTCAATATGGGTTTGAGGGGTACCTTTTCATTCAGCCCCCTCCCCTTGTCTGCTCGAAGCCTCAATATCCACCTGCTCTCTGTTGTCTCAGTCAGATTCACTATATCACCACCTCATTCATTACCATACACCATTTCTATTACCTGAAACCTAAAACTGTGACTGGTATCAGTCTTGTCAACATGCCTTGTCAATGCATTAGTGTTGCCTTTGTTTCTAATTTTCAATAAATGCTCTCTAATTCTATATCTCAGCTTTCTATTGGTTTTACCCACATAGTAAGTGGAGCATCTGTTGCATACGGCCAAATAAACAATGTTAATACTATTGCAGTTTGCCTTTACCTTGAAAGAAAAGTCTCTCCTAAGGTCAGGGTGTGAAAACACATTGCTTGTGTCGATATATTGACACTGATTACAGTTCAAACATGGGACAGTCCCCAACTTATCATGCACATTTATGAAGTTAGTACAATGTCTTTTTTACATTTTCTGTATGTTCTTAAAGATGTTGCACATCGGATATGTATTTATTATGATGTGTTTTTATTTTTATTTTGTGTTTATTTTTCTGTCAATATGTATATGCTTATTGAGTATAACTCTGCTTTTAGGTAGTGTGAGTTTAACTAGCATATAGTTGAACGATGACATGTGAAAAGGTTTGGGCGTGTCAATGATTGAGTGGTATTTAAGTAGAGTGCAGTTTAGTTTTTATTAGGTCTGAAGAAGTGGTGTTTCAACACCACAAAAGTGCTTACCAATAAATCTACTGCTTTTATATGCAGCCGTTGAGTAGTTCTTTGGATGTGCTTGTGGTGAATATTTTTGGAAATAGTGTCCAGAGACTACGTACTACTGACCATTACCTTGTTTGTGTCTCATTAAAAAAATGTCTGTGCAAATGGCACATAGTGCCTTCAGGAGTATACCTCAAAAAGAGACAGAAATACACATGAACAAATACATGCTTGAAATTGTTTGTGAAAACTTTCATAGCAGCAAAATTAGATGAGCATAGCAGAAACAAACACAAACACATCCAGGATCGAGGGTTAAATGTTTTAAATGTAACCAGTGGGGCCATATAGCATATTGGGCAGTCCACTCAAGTGAGAGCTTTAGGAGGAATCCCTTTCCAAATGCCTTTGGCCATGGCTCACCTTGACTGGGAGGGTGGAAAAGGAAGCAAGCAAGTAGATGTGTTTGACGATATCCCTGCAGAGGTCCTGATAGGGAATGATTTTGATAATGCAGTGCCCTGTGTATATGCAGTTACATACATTCAGGCTTGGAGACAGGTATGTGGGTCTGGTAGCCTGGGGGAGACCCAGACAGACAACACACCTGAAGCCAGGGCTGGTGGTGTGGCTATTTCAGGGACGGTGCTATCTTATAGCAGTGAGCCTGAAGGTGAGCCATAACTGTGGTTGGTACTGATGTTCCCTTGGACAGGTTGACTGCAAGGGCAGAGTTAAGTGGTAGTACCCAGGTGGACAGTGAGGCACTGTTGTCTGAAAATACCAGACTTCCTGTAGAAGGGGAGCTGGGAAAAGTCACAAAGATAGAGTTGAGATAGGCTCAGCTCTCAGACCCTACATTACAAGGCACAAGGGAGGTAGCTATGGAGGCACCTGATTCTCAAGGAAAAGGGGAGTTTGTATACTGGAACATAATGTTACTGTACAGAGAGTGGACCCCTGAAGGCTAGAAGGTAAGGTAATACAGCAGTTGGTAGTGCCTAGAGCCTACCGTCTGGCACTGCTAGCTATAGCCCATGGCATTCCCTTTGCATGTCATATGGGCAAAAAGTGTACCAAGAGACATATTATGCAGAACCTTTACTGGCCTGGTATTGCCAGGGATGTAACAGGGTACTGCAGGACCTGTGAGCAGTGCCAAAAGGTAAGCAAGGCAGGAGACAAGGTGAGAGCTCCTTTGATGCCTTTGCCTGTGATTGAGGATTCATTTCAGAGGGTAGCTATGGATATTGTGGGGCCTCTGAGTATTGCAAGTTCCATAGGAAAGAAGTATATCCTAGTGATAGCAGATTATGCTACTAGATACCTTCAACTCCACAGGCCAGCACACAATTAGACTTTCATTGAAAACTGATATTTAATCAAAATAAGGAGAAATTCCATCCAAGATAGAAGCACATAAAAAGCATCAGTTCCAACCCCCAAGAGGTGTAAAAAGCATACCGATTTCAGCCCATAGCCTTCATCAGTGCTAACTAAATGTGTTCCCAAATTACAAACATATGAATAAAAGCTCCATAGCTACATCAACAATGTCACTGGTTAATTATAATTGCTCATTAACACCAGGGGAAAACAAAGCCCCTAGTTTGATTAGCCACATACGTCCCTTGTAATTTAAAAGATAATGCAAACCCTCCTGATGCATATATTGCTTTAGAATTCTGCCAATAATGGTAAAGGAAAATTATGCAGTGGTGTGCTTTAAACTATGTGTATATAAGGCATTAGTGGTTCTAGCACATATAATGTTACTTAAATGCTGAGATATTCTTAATTTAAAGGGGTGTGATGTTTGCCCTACATAAAATGCTGATCAAGTACATTTAGTCATATATACCACCCAATCACTGCTGCAATTTCCATAAACCAGAATATCAAATACTTTAGAACAGTTAGCGGAGGTAAAAGAATTCTGTTTAGGGACAAACTTGCAAAAAGTACAATGTCCACAGGGATGGCAGCCCATTAATTTGCTGCAATCCAATCTCATCTGTGTATCAATTTGTACATCTTTAATCCCTTTCTTATAATGATTGAACCAACCACTCATACGTTTCCCTTTCTTATATGAAAATCTGCATTTTCTGGTAATAAATCATTTACCTTATCATCGACTGATAATATTGGTAGTCTGATAATTGGTTGAGGGCCTCATTATAATACATAACCCAGTTCCAAAGTACCACAGCGCCACCTTTGTCTGCTGATTAATAACAATCTGTCGATTTTTACTAAGTCTGTTCAAAGTTCGATGTTCAACCTTAGTTAGATTACCTTGGCCATCATGTGCATGTGCCTGATTTAAAAAATATAAATCCTTCAATACTAAATTTTGAAGCATTGCTACATACTTATTCATGGGAGGCCAAATGAAGAAGTCCTAAATCTAAAATCCTACAATTCCTGATTAACATTACCAGACTGTGCAAAAATATAGTTTTAAATTAACAATTCTGCAAAAAGTCATAACATCCTGGGCAAAAGCATATTCAGACACAAAGCAATTAGGGACAAACCCCATGCCTTTATTAAGTAAGTCACATTGTGGTTGAGTTAAATCAACTGAAGAGATATTATGAACATTATGACTAGTAGTTATTTGTGTATCAACATTGCCAGCATTGATTCCAAACTTGTTCCTTTCCCTTCTATGTTGTCTCCCTCCCCTTCTAACCCTCCTAATTGGAACGGAACATTCCCTTTTGTATTAGGTGGAGAGCTAGATGGTGTAGTGCCTTCATTATCTGTGGTTGATGAAAACTCATCAGCTGAAGTATCAGAAGAAATTTAAAATTTCTTCAGAATTGAACATTTTCTTTTTCTCTTAAAACTGATCACTGTTGGAGATTTTTTGTCACTGAACTGAACTGATTTCCTGGCTTCAAAAGGCTTGCCTGCAGAATAATCCCTAATATCTCATTGAAATTTCTTAATCATCCTAGATTTAAGGTCTTTCTCTATTTGCATCAATCCACAGGAAAGAAAAGAAACCTGTTCAGTGTATACAGGCTTATCCTTAAGCATTTGTACCTTCTCAGAAAGATCCAGTAATAGTTTGAGATAGGCCTAGAATCCTACATTCATAAAATTCAGTCAGAATCTTAACAAAGGCCATGGAGGCAGATTGTTGAGATGCCTCCCATTGTGTCAGTAATAACTGATCAATGCCTTTAACAAATGGTTGTATTTTAACCCTTAATCTCTGTGGGATAATGTTTTTACTAGAATCGGCCTTAAACAGCCTGAGATGCCAAATATGTGTTCTTAATTCCTTCATATCATTAGATAGGGTTACAAAAATAACATTGGAAGAACTAAACTCTAACGTCTCTGTTTTGTCCATATTAGTGAACTGTGTACAAGAATCAAAAATATGTAAATCATCCTTATCGGACGAAAGGTCTTGTATAATATGGATAAGATCCATAGAAGTGACCTACAAACACAAAGTAAAGGACGTAACTATTGATTTGAACCCTACCGTTTCCCCACTATTGAGGCAAAAGCTCCAAGAAACCTATGAAGCAAAAAACTTATATTCTTAAATCAAAATATAATACAATATGTATATATATAAATGTAAACTATTCATTTACATTGATAAAACCTCATACATCAGTTCAAGTTCAGGAAAACAACATGCCCCTTCTTTTTGTTATGCTGTTTATGTATATATATATATATATATATATATATATATATATATATATATATGTATATGACTGGCAAAACACATGTTCAGAGTGATACATTCCAGTAAATAATTCACATAAAAAAACAAAAAATTGCCCCAATGTATAAAAATCACATCAGGACAAATCACTCAAAAAATGAGTGGATACTTCGGGCAATTATTTCAAACCATGAAAAAACGGCAAAATGCAAATGGCTTCTGAAGGTGTAGTTCAACTGAAATCACCACTTGTAGTATTGATATAAATAGGAATGAACACTAGTATACATTCAAATGCAAAGAAACGTATATAACTTGAATAAAGAGTATAACGAAGAAAACTTCTGCCCATTCCTATAGTTAGTTCACACAAAAAGTGCCAGTCTAACGTCCCAACGTAAATCAACGCCAGAACAAACCCCTCAAATAAATCAAGTGGATGACCCGGCCAATTATTCAAATAATGTAATAAAGGCCAAAACTGCCAATAATATCTGGCACTAAAGTTTAACTCAGCGTTGAGAAGTGGGAACTGTTGGAGCCGAATATCAGTCCACCACACTCTGAATACCTGTTTATATTAACTGTTCATAATAACACGGCGGCTGCTTCATTTGCCATGCTTTTAAGTCCAAAACCAATATTAAATAAGATGAAGTCATTGAGAAGCACTAATATTCGTAAACACTGTTTTGCAACCATATGAAACATAAAAGAAATTATTCAGGCAACATATAGATGTAACAAAAAAGTACATAAAGTCCAATAATCAGGCAAAATGTTGTGAACTGAGAGAAATCCAAGGTACAAACCCTGTTCACAATTCCTGTTGTTTACTGTTATAGATACAAACCCTGTTCACAATTCACATTGTTCATTGTTGTAGATTCCACACACCAAGGATGTGACTTGTTTCATTCCCACTTCATACAGAGGCCAATCCGATGGAAAAATACAAATATCTGAATATATTGGTAACGGTTAGAATCAAATTCCAGGTGAAAGCATTCGCTTCATAGCAACAGGCAGAAGGTTTCATCAATATTCGAAAATGACATATTCAGAAGCCAGAATACCACAAAATGCTGATGATAACAAAAAACAAAAGGCAAGAATTCCCGAACTTTGAGCCAGGCAAATATGCTTAATTGGCTTGAAGATAGTATATAGAAAAATCCCAAAACAAGAGTTATTGTACCACCATCTCGGGGAAAACAGAGTTAGATCAGGAAGAACATATCAACCCCCACACAAGTACGGTAAGGTGCCAGGTCCAAAAAAACTGCAATAACTCAACTCCACAGGCCAGCACACAATTAGGCTCTCGTTGATTGAGCTCTTGACTTTTGGCTTACACAGACGTCTTTGTATGATCCTGGGTACAACACTTTTTTATTATGCCTCACAGAGCATGTGCTGACTAAAAATGTTTTTAATTTTGATAATTCATGCTATATGCAACTAAAAGGAACTGCGAGGGGAGCATCTTTTGCTCCCATCTATGGCAACTTATTCATGGGGTATATTGAGCATCATTTGATATATGATGCCAGTCATAACATCTTCCTTGGCTCTATGTACTTTTGGTGCCATTACTTGGATGATTGTTGGCTGGTTTGGCATTCTGATGTTACATATCTATATGAATTTGTAGAATACTTGAATGAAAATAAGTGGGGCATTACATTTACTGTTAATTATCATCCAAAGGTTATTACTTTTTTGGATGTTGAAGTGAATATGTTGGATGATAGAACTTTGAGAAGTACAGTTTACAGGAAACAGCCTCAAATTAATACTCTTCTTCATGCCACCAGCTGTCATCCCCAACATATTATCAATAATAGGTTATAGGAAAATCTGCATTTGCCTGGTAATAAATCCTTTACCCTATCATCCATGTGTAATATGTCCCAATGTCGATGTATGATGTTCTGCAAAAGCCCAGTATTGGTTCCAAAGTCCATAATAAACCTGATAGGTGAACCTTGTGTCTGATCTTTAACTCGATATTTAAGTGCTTGTTAGCCTCGTCCATGACTTTGGTAACTGTCTCAAAGAAGTCGACCATGTTTAACAGGCATGACCTCCCCTTGATGAAACCAAACTGTATGGGAGCGAGTGTTTGGAATTTGCCAATGTCCTTGTTAATGAGGCCCATGGTAATCTGTTCCATGGCCTTACAGATCAGACTAGTTAGGCTGATGGGACTATAATTTCCTAGATCGGTGGGATGCTCCACCTTTGTGCAAAGGGATGACAGTGGCTGTTCACCACTCCTCTGGGATGAAGCTGGTAGTCAGGATTTGGTTGAATAGGGTGCCTAATGGTGCTGAAAGTCCCTGCCTGAATTAATGTAGGAGGCAGCCTGGGATGTTATAGGGTCCCATGGAAGATGTCTTTTTTTGCATTTGAGAGGGCAGTGATGACTTGCTCCTTAAAGATAAGAGGGGAGGTTAGGTCCTGGGAATGTCCTGATTTACTGATGAGGGTACAGAGGAGTGAAGTTTTTACTGAACCTGTCTGCCAGCAGGTTGGCTATATCTATAGTATTTGTGTATGTGGTGTCCTTGACAACCAGTTCTGAGCAGATCTGAGGCCTTATGATTGTCTTTAGTAGAGGTAGCCAGTTTGGACTTGAAGTTTGCTTTAGAGGAATTCACTAGTGCTCTAATTTGCTTGTTCAGGCTAAGGAGAGATTGCTTCCAATTCGGCACCTGCTCCTTCTTGGTCCTGGACAGCAAATTTTCCTTTTATTATAGAGTTTATTTATTGTACATATCCACCAGACAGGTTTACTCTTCCTTAAGGAGGATGATTTTGCCCTGCTGAGTATTTTTGATTCCATGCAGTACATGGAGAGGGGTGCTAAGCTGGGTTAATTAACAGTTGTATAACTAGGAGAAAAGTAGGCCTTCGATAAGATGTATTGTTTAAATTTTGCCTCATGAAAGGGGATCTCCAGCATCAGTGGCAGTTGGCCAAAAGGGTTCAAAAGCTTAAAGCCTAAAGTTGGGTGCTAACCCTGGAGATGGAGGGGAATGAGTCAGTTAGCATACTCACAACAGATGCACGGGGAAACTTTTAGTAGCCATTTGAAATGTTGTAGCCTAATGAGATATAGGGGTACACTTAGCAATAGTTAAGGAGGAAAAACAACATAAAAAAGAATGCTGTGTTGCTCTGCTTCCAGCTAATACTCCTAACCTGAGGAACACTAAGTTAAGGTACAAAAATGAAAAATAAACATACCTTCTCCAATCTGATACCTCACCAATTTCCATGTCTGCCTCCATCTTATGAGTCATGCAGCAAAAAAGATCTTTTTCTAGTTTTAAAAATGATAGAAATCTTGCTACAAGTTGCTCCACAGCATGATGTGCTGAATTGAGGGTTTCATTCCTGACAGTAAATTCATTAAATTTATTTCTGTACTGGTGTTGGCTATGGAAATAAATTTGTATTTATTTAGTTAACATTTGTTTACCGCAAAAGTCTGACTAGGAATGAGACAATTTTCCATGCAGGTCCGGAAAGAAATGCTCCAGATGCATGCCTGTATTTCACTACTGCTGATCATAACTCCCTAACAGCTTGCACCTGCGCCATTTGCCCCTTTTGCCCCATGGAACCTGCACATCGCTTGGCAGACACACTTTTTGGGAGGCATTGTGTCTCATCAAGTGACAGAGGAATACTAAGAGAGGAAGCAAAGCTCTGTAAAGCATTTGAACTACATACTGACAGCTACTGGCTACAGCAAGACATGATTACCAATGAATATTTTTCATGAAGACATACCCAGGGATTCAAAGAAATCCTCACTGCTCACACTTATTGTAGATTGCAGGTTGGACAATTAGCTTAACAACAAGAAAATGTGATACAGAGACAGGTATGGCCACAATCAGAAAAACATCATTACTAGCTCAATACCACGTCTCTCAAAGAAACACTAAGCTGTCAGACCTGACCACAATAGTGTTCTCTATAGCTGCCCATGCATCTTATTAACAAAGGCATATCTCTACACTCACACGTACACAATTCAGATACCCATGGTCACACAAAAACACACAGACACACACACGCATGCACACACACACACACACACACACACACACACACACACACACACACACACACACACACACACACACACACACACACACACTCTCAATTCCCTACCTAACTCCACTAGTACAACTACCCAGGCAGACACACACACACACATATTCATACAGACAAGTACACCCACCCACACATACACGCATACACTAACACCTGCACACCTCCATGTCTTTTCAGAACTTACCTGTACCAGTACTCCCATAGGAGTGAATTGGTGAGCGGCATGCTTTTACGGCAGTCACTTTTTCCTTCTTGAGTAATTATTTACTGAGCAAATTGGGAGCCACAGATATTTCTTAGGGAGAGCACATGGCTAATTAGCATTATTCACATCCCCCAGACTGCAGCATTGGCATGCAGTCTTTATTCTGAGGCCTCTGCAAGGGGTAAACCTCAGTGGAAATGCTTAGTTAGTGTGATATGGAAACCTCCCAAGCTAAGGCTTTTGCATCATGCTAAGTCTTGCTAAATACAAGTTGCATTGATCCGTACTAAATGAAAAGCATATGATATACAAATGTTAATAAACTGTTGCTGCAGTCACCTGAACCTGTTGCTTACTGCTCAGTAACATCACTTACGGTCGCCATTGTCCTTTCCTTTTTTGGTTCAGTCTTCTTTTCCTTCTTAATGCTGTCATGGATTTCAGCTTCTACTATAACATCTCATAATTAAAGCAAGCAAAAATAAAATGCTTGCTCACACATGCTTGAAAACATCAAATAAAATTCATCACAGCTTCAAACCTTGAAACAAACCTTTTTTTTTTTTTTTTTTGGCAGGGCATGAGCCTCTATGTACCCTCATCAGCCCCCATCCTCCAGAACTTAAACATACAAATTCCATGGTTGCACAATGTTGGAGAAAAGGAAAAAAAACAGCTATAACTGGTCTTGAGCAAAGCGTTCTTTGCAGTTTCACAACCAAGAAATGAAAACTCAGTACTTCAGCTAGTAAGCTTATACAAGTAATCCTGAATTTTACTACTTCTCACCTTCATTTTAAATGATGTATTCAGCCTTATAAAGTTACTTCTTGAAGTATAAGTGGGTTCAAAATTCAAGAAAGAAGAAGTGGTTCACTTTTTATAACAATCACTCACATATAATCCTGATACAAGATTTGTCTACTCTTTATAGAAAAAGATGTATTCAGAATATGACCTCATATGATACTTTTAAAAATAAAGTGGATTTAGCCACACTGATGAAGAAGACCTTCTTTTATATTATTCGGATATAATTCTTTGTATAGATGAATTTCTTTTGATAACATATACTTTTCAGATCATTTGGCTATACATTATTTTTAAATTTTGAAACTATTAAACCTATGTCAAACTGAAGATTAAGTTCCCAAGTTTTACAGGATAAACACGCACACACATATGTGTGTGTGTCTATATATAGTCTGGGGGTGTGGATAATGCTAACATATATATATATATATATATATATATATATATATATATATATATATTTATATATATAGACATATAGATATATAGGTTCATAGTTTCATAGGTTCATACTAGGCTATCTGCCCTAGGGCATTTATAAGCCTAGCCAGAGTGTGTTTGGCTTTCGCCACCCATTTTAATTTCGAGATTAGTATACTGTGCCACTGTCTAACAGTGACACAGAAGTGATACCCGGGGTAAACCTACGATCTCCCATCCACTCATCAAGATTCCTCTTGAAGACAGTCAATGAGGGACTCTGCCTAGCTCAATGGGATTTGGATTTTCTGAGGTGCAGCATGTCCATTAATTCTGGGTTGGACATGGCTTTATACATCAGGCACAGATCGCCTCTGAGCAGGCGGTATGCCACTGAGTAGAGCTGGAGTTTCTTTAATCAGGCAGCATATGGCATCTGTTTGAGCCCTTTGATCCTCTTGGCGAGGTACTTTTGGGTTCTTTCCAGTTGCTGCAGGTGTCTAGTAAGGTACATCCCAAAAGGGGCATTGTACTCAATTATGGGCCTGATGAGGGATGAGTAAAGAGGCACGATGACCTCCCCTGATCTAGATGTGAATCCCTTCATGATTAGGTGGACTATATAAAATGTTTTTCTAACCACTTTGGCCACGTGGTTGTCAAATGAGAGATTGCTATCAACTTGGGTCCCCAGGTCCCTAATTACTTCTTCTGTACTTAATGGATTACCACCTATGTGGTAATTTGTGGGCACTTTGTTTTTGCCAAAGGGGATGACTATACACTTTTTGGTGTTTAGCTTGAGGCCATGGCTCTGGCACCAGTTGTCTGTTTCTATGAGGCCCTTTTGGAGGATGCTTGTGTCGGCTGGAGAGTCGATTATGGCACCCAGTTTGCAGTCATCTGCGAACTTGGTCAGCCACAGTCCTTCCGTGTTGGCCTGTACCTCCGAGAAATCTATACCAAACAAGAGAGGTCCCAGGACTGAGCCTTGTGGGATGCCACTTTTAACTGGTTTGGAGTCTGACATGGCTCCAGCAATTCTAACCATGTGGGTTCTGTCCTTGAGCCAGTTTACAACCCATCTAGTGACATAGGGGTTTATATTTAAGCTGGTGAGCTTAATTATAATGCCCGAGTGGAGTATTGTATTGAAGGCTTTTGCGAGGTCCAGGTAGGCTATGTGGACCACCTTCCCCTCGTCAATGGCCTTGGTGACTGTTTCAAAGAAATCAAACAGGTTTAAGATGCAGGATCTGCACTTAACAAAGCTGAACTGGGTAGGATCCAGTGTCTGTAGTTCCCCAATATCTTTATTTATGAGGTCCATGATGATCCTTTCCATAGCTTTGCAGACCAAGCTAGTCAGGCTTATGGGGCGATAGTTTCCAGGATCCGTTGAGGCACCACCTTTGTGGAGAGGGACCACTGTTGCTGTACGCCACTCTTTGGGTACATATCCTGTAGTAAGGCTGAGATTGAACAGTAGTTTTATGTTTGGGTTTAGCTCTTCTTGCAGTTCATGTAGGACGCAGCCCGGGACACCGTCTGGTCCCATTGATGCTGTGTTTTTGCTTTGGAGAGGGTGGCTCTTACCTGAGCATCTGAGATGTCAGGGGAGCAGCACTCTGCTGGGATAGATATTTGCCCTTTTGGTGGGGGGGGAGAAGTTTGCGCTGAACCTGTCAGCTAGGATGTTGGCAATGTCTGTGGGTTCGCTGTATTTTTTGTCATTTTGGACTAATTCTGAGCATATCTGGGAATTCCCACCCAGGTTCCTAACATAACTAAAGAAAGCCTTGTGATTATCCTTAATGTCCTGTGCAATTTTTCTCTCGAAGCTGGCCTTAGACGATTTTATGAGTGCCCATAGTTTTTTGCTAATACTGATCAGAGATGCCTTCCCTTTTTGGGATTTTGCTCTATCATGTAGTAGCTTCCTCCTTCTATTGTATAGTTTGTTTATGGCTGGGGTCCACCAGAAAGGACGTCTGCCTTTGGAGGATTGGGTATTGGTTTTATTTGGGATTGCATGATCCATGCATTCCTGAAGGTGTTCATAGAATGCATTTATAAAGGATTCTGCGGCCTGGGCCATATTTTCCACAGGCCCGGGGGCTTTGAAGGATTCCACCTCGATTTTGAGGAGTGTGAAATTTGCTTTAGAGAAGTTTTTCACTGTGGTTTTCTGGGCAGGGGGTGGGGTCGGGATGTGAATATCCAGTGAGATTAATTTATGGTCTGATCGTACCAGCGAGGGATACACTTCTGGTCTGGAGCATAGAGCCCCCATGTTGGTGATGATCAGGTCCAGTATGTTTTCCCCTCTTGTGGGAGTGGTAACAAGTTGTTCCATACCATTTGAGTTTATAAATTCTAGGAACCTTTGGGCTAGGGTGTTGGAGCTAGGGTAATGCTCCCAGTCTATGTTTGGGTAGTTGAAGTCACCCAATATAATGGTGCTTGGAGAGACCTTCATATTTTCCAGTGTTCTCAGGAAGGCTGAGTGGGGTTCCTGGGTTTGGGAGGGTGGTCTGTAGCAGGCTATAAACTGGAAGGCAGTTTTACCCACTGTTAGTTGCACATGGATAGTCTCTGATGCTTCGTGCTGTGCCACCAACCTGGAGGTGTGGGTATCTTTGGCGAATATTGATACTCCCCTCCTTTTGTGGTTCGGTCCAAGTTTTGGGGCCGAAAAGCATGGTATGAGGTATAACCTGGTAGTGCTGGGGTGCTCTCAGGAGCCTTGAACCAGGTTTCTGTTACTGCACAGATATCGATGTTCTCCATGCTAAGGAGAGTTTCGAGTGCATCTTGAGGTTTAGACTTCTGGAGTTGAGTAGCATTACTCTTAGTTTCTTATCCCTTGTGATACCTATGGAGGTGGGTTTGTCTTTTGAGCCTTGCCTAAAAAGGCACTATGGGGGTAGCAAGAGCCTTTGCCAATATCCGAAAGCCCAGGGTGACAGGTGCAAGCTGTCCCTAGCGAAGCATCGTGGCTTGTTGAGCATGTCATCCCAGGCTGACAGGCATTGGATCCCCTTTGAATGACACCAATACTTAAGCCAATTGTTGAAATTGATCATCTTGTCTTCATATTGTGGCATCATTCTTGGTGAGGGTAAGATGCTACTCAAGGTCAGGGTCATACCGGCCTGGGCTACATGCTCAGAGAGCTCCTCTATGTCTCTTTTCATGTAGTCCAGGGAGGTACGTCTCAGGTCATTCACACCAGCATGGACAATGACTGAGTCATATTTGTACTTGCCTTGGAGTGACCTGAGTGCTTGTGTTATGTGGCGGATCCTAGCGCCCGACAGGCAGCTCACCGTGACCTTCTCCTTGTTCAGCCTGGTGAGCGGGACGTCAGTGTGCCTGACGATAGAGTCACCTATTACAAGTGTATCAGGTGTGTTGTTTAGCCTTAAGGGCTGTGACTGTTTGGCACACTGGCCTTGTGAGTTATGTGTTGCATGTGTTTTGTTTTGGGGTAGCGGTTGCTTGGGTGTCTGCTTTGGAGGTCTTTGCTGCTTAGGCAGATTTTTATTTAGAGCCTCCAACTATGTTTTTGTTTGTTTATGTGTTTGGTTTGCTGTCGTGGTAGGTCTATGTGAGACTGGAATTGTAGTGAGTGTGGTTTCCTTCTCCTGACTGGTTATGTCAGTACTGAGTTGAGAGAGCTTAGCCTCCAGTTTGGCTATATGGTTGCATCTCTCACATGTGTTGGAATTTGTTGAGAGGAGGAGAGGGTTGTCTTTGTACATGAGCCAGTTGTAATATTACCTCAAGATTCCCAGATTCACCAGCTGGACTGGAGAGGAGATTGACAACTGACCTTTGGACATGCTAGAATAGTATTGGGAATTCCTTTATAATTGAAAAAAAGGGCCAATGGGGAACAAGGTACTCAAGGGGACTTTGTGAGAGTGTAGTGCTTTTAATTTTTTCGTGCTGACTTATATAATTGCTTTAGTGAGCAAGTGCCAGGTAACTTAAATGCAATGTGTTACAGGTAACTTAAATGCAAAAACGACAAACAGCAACTTTCTTTCAAGTGAAACAAGGAAATAAGTACAGTAAGCAATGCAGATATCACTAGGGATCCACAGAAGCGCTGAAAAGCTGTGTTTTATGTGGAATTAGCGTTTCAGGGAAATAACAAGCAAACAAACAACAAGCATACAAACAAAGCTAGATTCAGCAGGCCTATATCTAGTCTATGCTACAGCAAACAAGGTGTACCAATTTCAGTAAGAAACAGTTCAAATATGCAGGCACTATAAGCCTTTAACCAGAAATTCCCAGCTCAGAAGGGCAGAGTCCAGCCTCTCCTCCCACAAGAGTGCAGACCACAAACCTTCTTAATGTAAAATAACTGGCCTGAAGCCCAAGTGCTTAAACCAGAACTAATGCACTTTTAGAATAACAGACACTGAGCCCTCAATCAGCAGTTCCCAACTTAGAAGGATGTAAGCTACCTGTCCTGCCACCACAGTGCAGGCCACAAACCTTCCTAATGTAAAACAACTGGTCTGAAGCCCAAGTGCTTAATCCAAAAGACTTAGAATGATAGCTACACTTTAATCAAGTTACTACCAAGCAGTAATAAATGCAATTGAATACTTTACAGAATGCCTGGATTAGTGCTCAAGTTATACAAACAAAGCTAGATTCAGCAGGCCTGGATCTAGTCTATGCTACAGCAAACAAGGTGTACCAATTTCAGTAAGAAGCAGTTCAAATATGCAGGCACTATAAGCCTTTAACCAGAAATTCCCAGCTCAGAAGGGCAGAATCCAGCCTCTCCTCCCACAAGAGTGCAGACCACGAACCCTCTTAATGTAAAATAACTGGCCTAAAGCCCAAGTGCTTAAACCAGAAGTAATACACTTTTAGAATAACAGACACTGAGCCCTCAGTCAGCAGTTCCCAACTTAGAATGATGTAAGCTACCTGTTCTTTCCATTGATATATATATATATATATATATATATATATATATATATATATATATATATATACATATACATATATATATATATATATATATATATATATATACACATGCATGCGTATATATACATACATATATATATATATATATGTGTGTGTGTGTGAGTGTGTGTGTATGTATATATATATATATATATATATATATATATATATATATATATATACATATGTGTGTGTGTGTGTCTATACATATATACACAGACATATATGTACATATATACATATATACAGGGGCGGCTCGTGCTATCGGACTGCCGGTCTGCAGCCCTCCCACCTAGAAAAACAAATAAAAAAAAACTGTGAAACAAAAAATCCACTCAGACTGCCTTTAAAGGCAGTCCGGATGCAGAGGAAGAGGTACCCAGCAACCTGTGCTGTAGGATATCCAGGAATCTGTGCGGTCGACGACCGCACAGAACAGAGGAGCTCCGGATGCTTCCATTGTAGACAGGGCCAATGAGGAGTGAGCTGAGAGCTCTCTCTCAGCTCTCTTGGGGATTTCACTGTGCGAGCATCGTGCAGATGGATTATGTGGCTTCGCTGGCTGGATGGGCGTCATGCAGATGGATTCTGTTGGTCACTGCTGGATGAAGTGGCTTTGGACATGTTCTGTTGGTCAGTCGCTGGCTGCGGATATGTTCTGTGCATGAAACAGGTAGGTGAAGACTGGTGTGTGTGTGTGTGTGTGTGTGTGTGTGTCTGTGTGTAAAATGCCTCAGTGGCTATATACTGGTGGCTAGAGAGAACAAATGGTGGTGGATAGAGATTCTCAGGCATGAACCCTGTACCTTGGATGCAGGTGGCAAGGACCTGAATTCCCTATCCACCACCATTTCTAAAAAAAAAAATTGCAGATTTTTGCCTTATATTTGTTCCGTTCCTCATAAAATCTGTGGTTTCTGTATCCACATTTTTCCTTGGCTTGCAAAGTCTGTAGTGCAGTGGTGCACTGGTAGCATTGCTGCCTAACAGCTGCAGTTTCTTTGGTTTGGTTCTTGGGTGGGGTGGAATCTGCATGTTCTCCCATCTTACAAAGATGTGTCTGGAGTTTCTCCCTGCTCTGCTGAAAATTGTCGTTTGTTCCAAATCAGACTAGTTTCCTAGGCTAAATGTTTAAAAATAACAGGCATTTGAATTTCAGACTTCATATTCTTCAGAAAGTACATGGTAACACAAAACTGTTTATTCTAGCAGATGTCTAAGTTTATAACATGGATATTTGATATTTGTCCCTATTTTTGGGACTGTATTCCCCCATTATTGGCTTTGTCCACATATTTTGTGCTAAGGTTGAGCGCTATCTATGGTGAGAACTGAATTCATTGAATGTTTGGGGGCTGTACCACCCCCCCCCCCATTACTGGCTTTGTCCACATGTTTTTTGCTAAGAGGTTGAGAGCTATGGTGAGAACTGAATTCACTGAATATGTTTGGGGACTGTATTCCCCCATTATTGGCTTTGTTCAGGTGTTTTGTGCCAAGAGGTTGACAGCTATGGTGAGAACTGAATTCACTAAATGGTAGCCATTTAAGTTTGTCTTCCTCTCTTTCACAAAACAGCTGATTTTGCATAGTGGTATGTTTCTCTGACTGTTTTGCACAGGGTCCCCTGGGTTAAAGATGTGGCAGTGAAATGTATGGTGGTAACACAGCATTTTATTCTAGCAACTTTCCAACATTGTGCAAGCAATGTTTAAAATGTGTCCCTGGTTTTTGGGCTTTTGCCCCCCCCCAATAAATTTTGGCTTTTTCAAGATTTCTTGTGCTGCAAAGTTCAGAGATACAACTGTGTGTCGAGTAGATTTTACAAGGAGCTGAGAGCTGCAGGGGAACAAAACTTTAGTTCTGCTTATGCTGAGTCTGCTTGCATTGTTAATAGCACAACAGGTAATATACTTGCTCTTGATGCAGAAGGTTGTGGGTTCTACTCCCACAGTAGATAGATGCATTGCTGATACTGTAAAGTGGGTGGATGCTGCAGTCCTTTCTGGCAAAGATACCTAGAGTAGTAACTATGAACCTGTTATCAATTTGCCATACAGTCCCTATTGCGATATTACTAGCTTATCATTTTTTTTTTTAATGCATGCAACATAGGCAATTTATTCCTCAAGGGCAACAGGCACTTTATTTGTAGATGAATAAACAATGACATATAAAGTTGTTTGCTAGCAGCAACCTCTTCATTGTTACAGATTTCTTTAATGTGGAATTATTTAGATGACTTTTACACTTCAGAGATGCATATTTACTGATACTGGTGGAGCGTAGAAGGTTGAGTAGACTTTTATGATGGAAATGTTCTGAATTGGGTAGTTTTGTCATTGGTGGATGCATTTTGTTTCATTGTTTACTAATGTTCAAAACAATAAATTTAAAATGCCCTCTAACAACTGTACTGTATTGTACAAGGAATACAATTTAATACAATCGGGAAGGTGTATCAAAGAGCATGTGCATGTTTCATGTTCAAGGAGCCTATGATTTGAAAACAGCCCAAAGTTAATCTTTATCTGCCACTGACAAAATGTATTTTCTTTGAATGTGGGTTTCAGTGCTGTTTTAATGCATGTGAGTTTCAAGGGCAGATAAGTTTTAATGCTAAGTCTGTTTTCATTGCGAGACTGCATTGCTTTGTTTAGCAGATATCTATTGGGGTTTGTACTGTAAAAATGCAAAATAAAACTTTCAAATGAAATCCAAATCATTGCAGAAGTAAAGCATTATGCACATTACAGTGTTTATGGTAAATGGGGCAAAATAACCACGAAATGGGACACTGTAATGGTTGCAGGGGGGAGGCTCCAATCGACCATGATTTTGAGAGGGGAAGGGCAGCAAACTCAGACAGCCCTGATTGAACTATACTTCTCAGCTGTCCATATTTTTGCAGAATGAATAGATATTTGCTTCTTATTTTTGGTTTGTTCCTCATAAAATGTGTGGTTTTCTGGCAAATCATTTAGGAATGAAGTCACTAAATGACAGACATTGAGTTTTACGTCATAACCTTCAGAAAAATGCATGCTAAAGCAAGACCTGTTCTATCAACTGTCTTAAGTTTATACAAGAGCAATTTTTAGTAGTGTTTGTATGTTCCCCCAATATATTTGGCCTTATCCAGATTTCCTGCATTAACAGGTTGAGAGGTACATGCAAATAAAATTGCTTTATAGAATTAGGCATATCCAAACCTCTCAACTGTCCCCGATTTTGGCTCAAAATGTTGCTCTTCCCCTAATAATCCCTCTGCAAAATGGCAGTTTTGGAAATAAACATGGAGGGTTTACAATTAATAAATAACTGTAATAATCAGTTATAGATTACTTTTATTTCAGAAATTCATGTAGATTCTTTTATTTTGTCAGCTGCTCAAGTTAGCAGTACTAATATTAAAAGTGTCCCTTCTTTGATAGGTCCCCAGCTGTATTGTGTGGCTATTTTATATTTTTGCATCACATTTTGGTCCATTTTTCATAAAATTGTGTTTTTTTTTGGCAAATTAGTGGCAAATCTTTAAAGACTGAAGTTAGAAAATAAAGACATTTGAGTTTCAGATTTCATACCTTTCAGAAAATTCATACTAATACAAGACCTACTATTCTATTATCTTTCTAAGTTTATAAGAGCAATATTTAAAAATTGCCTTTATTTTTGGGCCTTTGTCCCACTTCTGTGTATGGCTTTGTCCAGATTTCTTGCTCTGAGGTTGAGAGGTATGACAAATGTGTCAGGGCCATCGCAGTCAGCCAGAGACATTTCAAATTGTGACAAACTTGTTGCACCCCACTCCCCCATGTAGTGACTCTGGATGTGTCCAAGCAAGGCAAGGAGCAGTTATGCAGTGTAAATGAGCAGACTATCCCCCCCATCCAAGGTAAACACAAGTACTACAATGGCTTTTCATCTGTCATTGATTTTGCAGAATGTTCTGGTTTCTATCATTTTTATACTATTGATATATGCTTATTATTATTCAGAAAGTGTCTTTTGCTCTGTGTTTAAGTAGCAGTGCTTTAATGACCATCAGGTAAGCTTGTCTGATATTGTAAGATGCAAGTACGTTTTATTAAGCAGTATTGCCAACACTGAAAGCCTTTCTGTTGTTGCCATGCAGAGAATACTTACATAACTAGATAATGTATAAGCCTTGGGTATTGAAATGCATATGACAGTATTTGTAATAAAGGCCAGGATTAGATTATGTTAAACTCATTACAGGCTTTACCTGCAAACTAAACAGAATGCCAATCTATCATGCGTGGTCCATATCCTGTGCAGTAATCCTTTAAGCAATATATGTTGAGCTTGTTTCTTGTTTGCTTTTCATTTTTTACTTTGATCATGTTTTTCCCGTGAAACAAGTAGATAGTTGTCGGGCAGCAGGTCTTTTTTGGATAAGAAACATTTTTACAAATGAGGGTATCACAGAGATTGCTACTTTCAGCATGTTACTTGGTACTTTAATAAAGCTGAATATAAATTATAATTAGAACTGGAGTGCAAGGAGGAGTGATTTGAGTTAAGTGCTGCTTGTTTTCCTTATACTTGATTTTGACTGGTATTCCAGTAATGTTTTTAAAAAGTAATTTATTTTTTCATGCCTCACATCCTTTTTGTTTCCATCTAGATATTAAGTAAGCTGTCATGCAACCAATGGATTGAAATATTTTTTTTTCTTCTATACTTCATTTTGCCTTGATTGGACTCCCATAATGATGGTTTGGCACCCAGGGCAGCATATTTAATTAAAGTTGTTGTGGTTTTGAGCATAGCTCCTCCCCTTTCTAGTTGGTCACACCCATTACCATTGACCCCACCCATTTAGCTGTCTCCTGCAGCCCCCCTTTGATTTGAAGTCACCAGCCACCACTGCATATATATATATATATATATATATATATATAT
>NC_056730.1:5920291-5965291 GCF_019279795.1 Protopterus annectens
TATAGCTTCATACTAGGCTATCTGCCCTAGGGCATTTATAAGCCTAGCCAGAGTGTGTTTGGCTTTTGCCACCCATTTTAAATTTATCTTGCTATGCCCTTTTTCGAGGTTAGTATCCTGTGCCTCTGTCTAACAGTGACACAGAAGTGATACCCGGGGTAAACCTACGATCTCCCATCCACTCATCAAGATTCCTCTTGAAGAGAGTCAGTGAGGGGCTCTGCCTAACCTGGACTGGGATTTTATTCCAGAGTGAAGGGAGCCTCTGGGTTATGAATCTGTCCCTCCAGCATGTCCTATTTATTTCAGTGCTGAGGTTCAAGTCTCTCGAGCGTGTAGCTCGATGGGATTTGGATTATCTGAGGTGCAGCATGTCCATTAATTCCGGGTTGGACATGGCTTTATACGTCAGGCACAGATCGCCTCTGAACAGGCGGTATGCCACTGAGTAGAGCTGGAGTTTCTTTAACCGGGCAGCATATGGCATCTGTTTGAGCCCTTTGATCCTCTTGGTGAGGTACTTTTGGGGTCTTTCCAGTTTCTGCAGGTGTCTGGTAAGGTACATCCCAAAAGGAGCATTGTACTCAAGTCTTTGTCATCCTACTCTTGCTATGCCAGGCTTTTGAAATCTAGATCCCCTTTTTTTTATAGAGAACTAAAATTAGTTTTAAATGATATAATTATATATGAGTGGATGATTTACTGATCTATATCTTGATTATTAGAAACCATTTCATATAAGGATGCTCAATCGAAATCTATCTGATGTAAAATAAAATACAGACTCACAACTTTATCTGACTATGATGTAAAAACCTTTTCATATATATTAGATAACAGAATGAAGTCTTCCAGTTCAACGTTATCTCTTACTTTTAATCCAGTTTTGCATAAAATACAAGCTGCTGACTAAATCCAAACTTTAAAATCTCTATTGCTATTTAACCAAAATTTGAATGTTTCTACCTTCACTTTTCAGTGAAAAGCTCAATGGCCTTTGATAAGGTCAGTGATACATTTTTATTTAAGCTATTGAAAGGTACACATTTTTTGTGATACTATTGAAAATGTTACAGATTCACTACATACTAATTCATTTAACTCAGCAAAGTAGTCAGTTATTGCAAATGGCAGAAGACAGAGTTCAGACACCAAGAGTACTATAGGATGTATAAGCTTCCATTGAGTAGCTAGCTGTTCTGTGGTACTATTCCCACCTCTTGTTGTTGGCAAAATAGAATTGTCATTCTCAGGAGAATTGCACTGTTAAAAGAAGGTGCCTTTAGGCCACCATATTCATGAAATTGCTTCCACTGAATGGTAACTGAAACAGGGATGGAGCGTATTCTAGGAGCCACTGACAATGTTTATAGCACCATTTTAGTCAATGTGATAAAAAAAACATTTTGGTTGTAGCTGGTTTCCACCACCATAAGGGGAGGAAAGCAAAATAATGCCCCTACTGGGCATGCAGAAGATGGAAACCAGATACAATAGATGGGCTATTACTGTAGGCACAGCAGAAGGGGAGGAATTAACTAAGTTCTTGCCACATCATTGCCTCTCAAAATCTGACAAGGTGGAAGCACAGTGACTAATGACAGCCATGTCAGATGATGTATCCATGTTTCAGGATGTCCTAATTGCAGTTATGGAGAGGTGTGTCCATAGTGCTGGTGATGAGGATACCCAGTACATGCCTTGTTAGTATGCACTGCAGCAGCTTGTCCATCAAAAGTGACATAAGTGTCTTTCTGTGGCACCAAGACATATACACACTGCCAGAGGATTAACTGGAGCATGTACTTTTTTTCCATTGGTAGATTTACTGTGAGGCAGGGACCATATTTACATCCTGATGAGAAAGGGAGGCATCCCATGCCTATAGCAGAACCCACTCTGGATGAGGCACAGGACCTTCCTGATTTGCACAACAATGTGTGGACCACTGATGATGCATGGGCAGTTTGAGGATGGGAATAATGGTATTTATTGCCTTTAATTGCATTATATAATGTTTATCAAGACTCAGACAGCATATGGCTGTGTGGTCACTGAACTCCTTGTCCTTGCTGAGGGTTTTGTAATATTATTGTCTGTCATCATCTTGCTGGATTTTAAAAAGGCTGTATGTAATGCAGTAATTAATGTCTTCATTGCCACCTGTGTGCATGGATGTCTTTTACTTCAGGGATTGATCCTGTGGAGCTAGGTACAAACGCTGGGCCTGCAGCTGCATTTTGCCATATCCACCCTTGCAGTTGGAGGTGAAAGAGATCACACCAGTGGAGTTCATGTCATTCAGGGATATACCTGATGCCTTTGGTGAGAGGCAGAGCTATGTTTCAATGAAGCTGATTCCTTGTATACCTGATTTAGTGACCTCTGCATCCAGGGACAGTGTCACAGGTACAACACCTACCAAATGCATTCCCATCAGGTGCCCCTGAATTTTCCACCTTCTGGTTTGTGGAAGAGATGTCCGTGAATTTAGTGTTATCTATGAAAAGTCCAAGTATTATTGTCTGACAGTTGTTGCAGAGGTTAAGGTTTTAAGCTGCAATTCATGTTGTCTTGGGTTTGATTCCCTCAGCCCTCATTTATGTCTTTTGTGAACTTCAGCAAGTCACTTAACCAGACATTGATTTTTGGTTGCTCCTGAAATGGGGTTGCGTGTCCAGTGGGCTTATCTGGTTAACAAAAACAATTATTAAAAGTCTCCTTTATAGTAAGAATAGTTAGTGCGTATCCAATCTTTACTTGTTCAATATAAAATTGTTATTATTATTATTATAGGTGGCTGCAATATTGGTATTACCATTGTGAAGAGGAGTGTGTGCTGAATAACTTTTGTATTTTAACTTTTTTGGTAACTTTTATTATTTTTAAGATACATACATTTGTTTACAGATAGGTTGAAAAAGTGCATTCTCAGAATTTCAGCTCAGGTGAAGGCTGTCCAAGCAGGTACTCTTTAGTTTTCAGAAAGTGTGAAATATTTAACTACAACTATGTACTGGCATCTTTATTTAGCTGTAATGTTCTGTGACTTGTGCTTCTGTGCCTTACTATTGCTGATCTCTGTCTGCATTTGATTTTTCCCACATACCTGTCCTACTCATGTTGTGCTTTTAAACTTGGTGACTTTTGAGTTGACCATGACCTGCTATAAATCTGACTTTGGACACTCTTCCCAGTCTCATCTTATCAGTTTATTCTACAGAGCACTCAGAGATCAACTGTGAAGCCCCCTCACCCCTTCCTATTAAACTTTAATTATCTTCTGTTTCCCATCCATGCACTGGTCCAGTAATCAAGGAGCCTCAATCCTCACCACTAGCACCAGTGAGGGGCGTGCACATTGGGGGGATAACAAGTACACACACAGTAAAGTATAATTTCCCTTAAGAGCACACAGAAATCACAGTTAGTCTGAGGCTGGTTTCTCCCTTTCTCTCCAGATCCCCAGTAAGACTCTACACTGGCACAGCTATAGGATCCAGATCTCAGCCTACTGGTCAAGCTAAAAACCCCAGCACCCTCTCTGTCCAACCAGTGCTTCGTGTCCCTGCCCAAATAGCTGATACATGCACACTTCAAGATTTGATTTAGATATAGACACACAGACACTCCTGGGGAAGGCTGGCACAGGTTCTCCCGCTATGCCCCCTTTCTGCCCAGACTATAAGGTAATACTGACTGCCACCAACTACTACTATCAGCTACTGTAAGGCTCTTTCCAAAGGGTGACCAGTTTCACTGTGTAATATTACTGTTATCCATATAATAAGTGTGACGAACAGCAAGACTATTGGAGTGGCTTGGACAGTATCACCAAATACATGCAGGTAGTCTAGAGCTTAAATTATCTCTACACAAAACAGTCACAGTTGAAAGGTTTAAAAATATTTAATAATAAATAATAAAAACACAAGACAAATCTCATCAATTCAATACAGTGCTAATCAAAAGTTCAGAAATCACAGGAAACTTTAAAACAACATTGTAGGATAGTCTGACAAAAATATAGAAAACAGCTAGACTCATCATCATCATCTTCTTTCGGCTGTTCCTATTATGGGTCATCATAGCAGATCACCTGTTTCCATTTCTTCCTGTCCTCTGCATCTTGCTCTGTCACACCAACCACCTGCATGTCCTCTCTCACCACATCCATAAACCTTATCTTAGGCCTTCCTCTTTTCCTGTTACCTGGTAGCTTCATCCTTAGCATCGTTTTTCCAATATACTCAGCATACCTCCTCAGCACATGTCCAAACCAACGTAATCGTGCCTCTCTGGCTTTGTCTCCAAACCTTCCAACCTGGGCTGACCCTCTAATATACTTATTCCTAATCCTGTTCACCCTTGTCACACCCAGTGCAATTAATTCTGCCACATCCAGCTCAAACTCCTGCCTTTTTGTCAATGCCACTGTCTCCAACCCATATAACGTAGCTGGTCTCACTACCCTCTTGTAGACCTTCCCTTTCACTCTTACAGGTACTCATCTGTCACAAATCACTCCTGACACTCTTCTCCACCCACTCCATCCTGCCTGTACTCTCTTCTTCACCTCTCTTCCACACTCACCGTTACTCTGAATTATTGACCCCAAGTATTTAAACTCATCCACCTTTGCCACCTCTACTCCTTGCATCCTCACCATTCCTCTATCCTCCCTCTCATTCACACACATATATTCTGTCTTAGTCCTGCTGACCTTCATTTCTCTTCTCTCTAGAGCATATCTCCATCTCTCCAGGGTCTCCTCCACCTGTTCCCTACTCTCACTACAAATCACAATGTCATCTGCAAACATCATAGTCCACGGGGACTCCTGTCTGATCTCGTCTGTCAACCTGTCCATCACCATTGCAACTAATCTGGCTAAATTCCTATTTAACTCTAAGAGTAATTACTGTTCTAAATACTACTTACATACAGAGCAAGCAAGTGCTAATGAGCGAATGTTCATACTAAATCCCAGACAAGATACAAAATGCTCTATCTTTCTCTCTGAGAAAGTCTTAAATTGATAATACACAGTACTGCTGAGTCATTTCACATTGCATAATTTTTATCACTTCTCCTTTAGTTCCCAGGTTAACAGAAACTGTAAGCTGCCCCTGTCCAGGAATCCACAGCAATAAAAGACACTTTTGCATGTAAGATCTAGTAATTATCTCTGTCTTAAACAATAGAAAGAATTTGCTAGCCCAGACATCTTGTCTCTAACTTGAAATCAAGCACACTGGTAATTCTTTACTTAACAGCTTTCTTCCAGCAGGGTGCACTGTGGTTACATTTTTGAAGTTCAGCATATAACACCGTTTTCTTACATTTAGTTTTCTTACATTTGTAAAAACAAGCCTGTGGATTATATTAATATTTACAATGACATAGAATTATCTACAAAATTCTATCTCACTAGGCTGGCAGCCTTCACAGCCTACATTCTCAGTTACTAAAACAATGCACATTATTCAGCTGCTTTTACTATATTTATGCTTATTCTTACTTTATTGCTGCATGCTTTTAAAGTGTCCAGTTTCATTTAATCAGCTACATTAATTACTGCTTGTTAGTAGCCTAATTATGTTGTAGCTGTTATTCTAAGCATCTTAGTTTTCATTTAAGCACTTGAGCTCCAAACTAGTTATCTTAAATTCAGAAGGTTTGTAGTCTACACTCTTGCGAGACTTCTGAGTTGGGAAGTGATGGTTGAAGGCTTGTTATTTTTGTTATTCTAAAAGTGTATTTGTTGTGGTTTAAGTGCTTGGGCTCTAAACCAGTTATTTTACATTAAGAAGGTTTTTGCTCTACACTCTTGTGGTAGGACAGGATAGCCTCTACCCTTCTCATATGGGAATTGCTGGTGCAGACATATTTTGTCTATTATTCTAAGTGTTTTTATTCTAGTTTAAGCACTTGGACTTCAAGGCTTTTAATACAAGACCTCACTCAGTCATTATAGACAAGCTCACTATATTAGTTATAAATTCTTCTATCACCTGTTGGATAGCCATTTGGCTCAATTATAGGACCAAGGATGTAAAAAGAGGTGATGCCACCTCCACCAAGAGGCTAGTCACTAGCAGATTCCCCCACAGCTCAGTATTAGGCCCGCTCTTTTTTGGAATCTATTTTTCTGAATTGGAAGCAAACACTGAAGGTTTACAGATGACTAAGTTTGCAGATGATTGCAAGCTGAGGGTTATCATTGACTCCCTGTAGACACTAGTGTTGTTCATGAAGGCCTCTCTCTGACTAACAAATAATGCCAAAGCCATGGTCTTAAACTTAATACTAAGAAATTCATAATTGTACCCTTTGGGAAGTCAACCATCCTGGCTAATTACAATGTTGTCAACCCAGTGGTCACGTATCCGGCTACGCACATAGACAATAGCTTTACCTTAGACTACCATGTGGCCACAGTGGTGAGGAAATTCTTTTATGTTGTGCAACTTATAAGTAAGGGTATGGCATCTAGATCCAAAGAGGTCATTATCCCACTATACTCTGCACTTATCAGACCAATCATAAAGTACAATGCTCCCTTTGGTATGTACCTGTCCAGGCATATGCAGCAACTACAGTAACTTCAGAGGCTCTTTACAAAAAGAATATAAGGTGTAACAAACCTGCCTTACACAGACTGCCTTGAAGCCCTTTCCCTCTACTCAGTCTCCGATAGATTGCTGAGGGATGATCTATGCCTGGCTTACAAGGCATCCACAGACCCCACACATATGAATCTCCTGCCTATTCATAAGTCAAAAAATCACCAGAAATACAAGAAATAAGGACAGACAAATATGTATCCTAGAGACTGGCCCTCCTATGGAACGGGCTTCACCTTCATGTGAAGCTGAGTTTGTCTAGTACCTAATTTAAGCACAACCTAGATGCTCATAGGTTCATAGGTGTGTACTAGGCTAATTGCACTGGAGCCTTTACAAGCCTAGCCCATAGGATTATGCTGGCATCGTGCCACCCCACATTAGTTCCCAGTGCTTCTGTCAAGTAGAGCCACTGAAGTGATCCTCGGGGTGAATTTTCTATTTCCCATCCACTCATCAAGATTTCTCTTCAAGAGGGCCAGTGAAGTGCTCTGTTTGACATGTATGGGAAGTCTATTCCATAGCATGGGCAGTCTCTGGGTTATGAACCTGTCCCTCCAGCATGTTCTGTTGATTGTGGTAATGAGGTTGAGGTCTCTGGAGCATGTGGTGCGGAGGGATTGGGATTTCTTTAGCTGTAGCAATTCTAACAGAACTGGGTCAGATATGGCTTTGTAAGTCAAGCAGATACCACCTCTAAGTAGGCAATATGAGACAGAGAATAGTTGGAGTTTGTTGAGTCTGTCCATATAGGGCAACTGTTTAAGGCCTAGGAACATCTTTGAGAGGTACTTTTGGGGCCTCTCCAGTTGTTGCAGGTGTCTAGTGAGATACATGCCAAATGGGGCATTGTACTCGATGATTGGTCTAATGAGGGAAGAGTAGAGGGAGACAATGACCTTTTTCTTCCTGGATGCAAAACCTTTAGTAATGAGATGTGCCACATAGAAGGTCTTTCTGACCACAGTGGCAATGCGTTGGTCAAAAGAGAGGTTGCTGTCAACCTGTGTTTCCAGATCTCTTATAACGCCTTCTGTGTTCAGTGGACTACCATCAATGTGGTAATTCATGGGAACTGAGTTTTTTCCCAAAGGGGATGATGACACATTTTTTGGCATTGAGCTTATGGCCATGGTTCTGACACCAGTCGTTGGTCTTAGTAAGGCCTTTCTGCAGGATGTCAACATCACTTGGGGGGAGTTAATAATAGCTCCCAACTTGCAATCGTTTGAGAATTTTGTCAGCCAGAGTCTCTTCATGTTGACCTGGACTTCAGAGAAGTAGATACCAAACAGGAGAGGACCCAGGACTGATCCCTGTGGGACTCCACTCTTGACTGGTTAGCAGTCTGACTTGGAGTCAGCTACTTTCACACTGTGGGTTCTATCTGTGAGGCAGTCTGCAACCCATCTAGTGATATAGGCATTGATGCCTAGCTTAGTGAGTTTTTCTATGATTCCTGAGTGGGGAATGGAATCAAAGGCCTTGGCCAGAGCAAGGTGGGCTGTATGAACCACCTGGCCCTCATCCACACCTCTGATGACTGACTCAAAGAAGTCAACCAGGTTGAGCAGGCATGATCTACCCTTCACAAACCCAAACGGTTTGGGATCCAGAGTTTGAAGGTTCCCTGTATACTTGTTTATTAGGTCCATGATGATGCATTCCATAGCTTTGCATATCAGACTCGTCAGGCTAATGGGGGAATAGTTCCCAGGATATGTTGTCTCTCCTTCTTTGTGGAGAGGGATGCCTGTAGCAGTGAGCCATTCGGAAAGGACAAAGCCTGAGGTGAGGCTGTGATTGAACAGGGCACACAGGTGTGGTGCCAGTTCACTCTGTAGTTCATGTAGAACACAGCCAGGGATATTGTCAGGTCCCATAGAAGCTGTATTCTTGGCCTTGGACAGTGCTGTTTTAACCTGTGCAGCAGTAATGCTGAGTACCTGGCAATCTACTGGTATTGTGATTGGTCCTTTGGGGGGGGGGGTAAAGTTGGCACTGAATCTGTCGGCCAGTATATTGGCAATATCTATTGGCTTAGTATAGGAGGTACCATTGTGCAGTAGCTCAGAGCAAATCTGGGTATTGCTGTGGAGATTCTTTACATAACTATAGAAGGCCTTGTGGTTGTCTTTACTATCTGCTGCAATTCTGTTTTCATAGCTAGCTTTAGAGGATTTGATGAGGCATCTCAACTTTTTGTTGAGGGTATAGGTAATTTGCACTGGGCTTGGCACCCATGTTCATTATGGACAGAGTTAGCTTATAAAGGATATGGGATATCATAATTCATTTGGGAAAATTTGGCTAGGCTTAGAAGGACCTCCTGAGTTGTTAGCCTAATAACAATCTATGAATCTATGGATCTATAAATCTAAGACTGAAAACAAAAGAGATGCTTGAATAGAGCCCTATGGGACTCTAGAGTGAATGACGGAGCTATTGGAAAGACTAAGTCATATCTTTACTTGGAGTGAATGGTTGGATAGAAAGTCTTTGAACCATACAATGACATCAGGCTGACTGATCACAATGTCCTGCAGATGGAGAAGTAGAATTGGGTGTTTGACCATATCAGAGGCATGTGTTAAGTCAATAAACAGAGTTTTACTAATAGTTCCTTTATATTAGCTAAGATGTAATTAGTCAGAATCCACACAGCAGTCATTGTGCTCCTACCAGCCTAGAATCCATCCTGTTTGATTACGAGCAGGTGGTATTTTTAGGTAAGTGGTAGTTGGTTACATATGATTTTTTTTTCAAGAATTTTAAAAATGGTGTTTAGGATAGAGATGGGACAGAAGTGACTGCATGAAAAGGGCTTGTTTTATTTTAGTATCAGTCTGACAAAAGATTTCCAAAGATTTGTCATAGTATTAATGATAAGGAATTATAATACCCACAAATCCAGAATTAAAATTTTCTCTAAAGTTTCACTAAAGACTGTTCATATATTGGAAATTGTGCAGTCTTGTCATGCAGTTTCAGAACTGTTTTTGTTAACTCAGACTCAAGTTTTCACATCACAAAAAAAAAATCCTTTCTCAATAGTTGCTATTTATTGAAATGTGAAAGAGTATGTTTATTTGTACAATTAGGTTCATAGGTTCATAGGTTCATAGGTTCATACTAGGCTATCTGCCCAAGGGCATTTATAAGCCTAGCCCATAGTTATGTGGCTTTCGCCACCCCTTTAGTTTGAATAAAAACTATGCCTATCATTTTGCTGTGCCTCTGTCAAGCAGTGACGCTGAAGTAATCCCTGGGGTATATCTGCAATCTCCCATATTTTCTCTCATGAAGTACAACTTACAGTGGAAATATCAATGACAATTTTTTTCAATATCATCCAAGGTTTCACCTGATGCTATGCAACAGTCTATAAATTGTAGGGTTTAAATGTTGCATATGTTCAGAATTACCAACAAACAACTATCAATATATCCATTACAGTGTACTATATATACAGCAACAGTGACAACATGCTTTTCTGCCTCCCCTCTTAATATTTCACAGCATGCCCCTTGATAACATGCATCTCTCCCAATTATGAACATGACTACCAACATGAAAATATGAATAACAAGTGACTAATACATCCATTACAGGGCATCCTAGAATATAAATCAGTGTAATGATGTTATTAATCCTGCCCTTTCTCTTACTGTTTATTATTAATTGATAGAATACTTAGTTATTTAATTAATTAGTTAATTAAGTCAGTCCCCAAAAAATGTCAGCATGTCGAATTAACTGTAGGCACAAAATGGAAGTATAAAAAAGTATGATGCCGGGATGTCCTATGAACTATATGTATCAAATGGAAGTATGCAAAAAACTATGGCAGACATACATGAGCAAGATCCTTGCATACAGGTGAGATGAGATGAGATGAGGACGTGCTAAAACACCTCAAAGAAGAGTGTTCACTCCACAAAGATTGCAAGCATTCTTCCAACTACATAACACTTTTAACTCATTCCACCTATAGTGCCTTTTTATATACCTCCTTTTAGCACTTGCAACTCCTTAAAAGTGCCATGACATGTTTTTTGACGCTGGAACTATTAAACAAGTGTCTCATCAATTTATAACACGACACGATGTGAAAGGGTAAGGAGTAAGAAACATTTTTCTGTCTCCTACTATGACATTTTAAACAGCGAATAACCCTGATGACATAAAGTTCAGTTATTTATGGACATACGATAAATATGAAACTACACATAAAAATAATATCTGCACTGCAGAGTGTCTTAGAATAACAATCCTAGTGCCTTTTTTGTTACTGTGCCAGCCTCACTGTTAGTTTTCTTCAACATCATGTAAGGTTTTATCTGATGTTAAAGCTAGTTTGTAAGTGAGATAGTTCTGAAAGCATCAATGTACCTAGGGGAAATACTTAATTTTTTTCAAAATCACTAGGAAACATTTAATAATATTACCAGCATATTGAATTACATATGAATGACATTCCACGAAAAGAGGTTTGTGCATAATACACTTAGGTGATTAAAAATAAATAACATAAAAATAATGACACTACAAGTCACAGGTCTGAGAAAAATGGGCTAATTCAGTAAACTCAGTCGAATCTGGATTTCGTTTAGGCTATAAAACTGCATTACAAAGCACTATCGTGCATAGCTCTCAACCTTCCATCTCCAATATGAGGAACACTGCCTCTCATAACGTGGAACAAATGGATGTAGAACACTTCTTATTGCTTATTAACAACAACTAGGAAGCGCATAGGATGGTTAAAATGTGATATTCTTACTTATGGAATATGTCTTTTTTTTAAAAAAAAATCTCTATTTAAAATTTTATAATATGAACAAAAAAGACAACAGGAACATATCTATCTATCTATATATATATCTATATATATATATATATATATATATATATATATATATATATATATATATATATAATAAATATTTTAATGAACTAATATGATTCGGTTCTCTTTGCGTTGATATCTGTTAAAAATTGCTAACACTGAATGTGTGACAGACCCCTTTCAACGTGGAACTTCCAGGAACATGAACTTCTTAAGGCCCCAAACGACAAACTTTACTCGAATTGAGGTCCACTTGAGATATATAGCATTATGTAAAATAATTTATATCTAAAGTGAAAATTTATTAAGGAATAAACTTCAGCTTTACTGGTATTTGCTCGAATACACATTCCGGTTTATAATATTGCTGGTGTGACGAATGACGACAGAACTTTTATTAATGAACAAAACGTTATTAACAAATAAAACTTCAACTGTACCGTAATTGCTGTACAAAACGCGCACGTTTATAATATTGCAGGTGTGTCCTGAAATGCGTTGTATTCATTGACATTAAATACTTCAAACTTCTTAATCTGAGCAAGGGTGATGAATCGATAGAGGGCAATGATTTTCTTGCATCCTTGCTATACACAGTTGTATTACCCATTGCACTTTGGGAGAATACAAATATACATTTTTACGAGGTGCGAAATGACACCAATCAGAATTATTCCTGAAATATATATTCCCTGGTCTGGCAGCGACACTTGACAGAGGTTTGGGGAGGGTGGCTTTGGTCAAACAGTTCAGGAGTTGCACAGGTCTTCATAACTCTCCACTGGATTTATGAACAATTTTACAAGGAAGGGAGGAAGCTAATCTATGTTCATAATCCACACATTCAGTGACCATGAGGACTAATTGGTTACTTCGGGTTACACAACTAGCTGACACAAAAGTAACCGGGTAGTTGTGACAGGAGGAAGGACATTCCATGCTGGAAGTGCTGTTTGAAACTGGTAGCTGCAACACTGAACAGTGGAGAGTGGCCCTCTTAAACCCGACGGGCGTTGGGACCTGGGAGACAACACAAATTACAGTTAAGTAATTTTGTCCCTGGGAACCTAAGGTGAGATCCAACTTATCGGGCAATGGATAAGGACTTAAACAACTGTCGTCTCCTTCGGACTAAATGTGCTTCTGTGGGCATTTGGCATCGTCTCCTCCGAGTGGATTTCTAAGTTTTTGGCAACAGAAGCGGACAATAGAATGAACCATAGAAAGGAAGTGCCATTGAACAGGTCGGGGTCGGGAAAGAAGGTGAGCAGTGGCTAAAGCAGTTGGACTATACATTAAATGTTTATTTGCAAAATGAAGTTATACCAAAGCAGATGGGCTGTGTAAGGAAAATTTTAGGAACAGTAAAAAAAAAAAGTATGCAGCTTGCAACTTCTTAAAGAAAATATGCAACTTTTCACAGGAAATCATTTGAATCGCAAGTTTATTACCTTGAATGTATTTCAGCGATTATGAGCCTGTTCAAAAATATGTTTGGTTACTGTGCGTCTGAAAAGATAACTTTTCCCCACAGACTATAAATGTGCACTCGTATCGTTTTTATTACAGAAAGCAGAGAAAAGTTTATACTGCTAGATGTGTTTTTTTGATAGTATGTTTGGGAATGTAACACAGCAGCTTTGGCAGTACTTCAGTGAGCGGTGGACACTAGAAAAGTTCTAAAATAAATAAATATAGGATCACCGGTGCATATAAGGGTTAATATTTCCTTGCCTTCTTCGTGGAAGGTGCTTCGCAACTGCACTGTTTATGCCCTAAGTTTATTGCCCTTAAAATCGAAACTCGTTGAAGGTTGCATATTCCACTTCAAGGGACCTACCTGTCTAAAGGCTGAACTCGGTATCCTGCAGTCAGGCTGAATAGTTAGGAAGTAGGTGAAGATACAGTTCCAGCACACCTCTACACCGACTTGCATGGGCAGTATTGAGTTACAGCCCTAAAAGAGATGGTTTTCTGCTGCTGCCGAAATTTTACTGCACTGTTCTGAGTCTTTCTACTAGCAGTTGTATAATGAAACTACTGCAGTCACTTAGCAGTACCGCTGGAGAAATAACCACAGACCCTTAAACGCCTGACTACCCCCCTAACTCAAGACATAATGCATAAATCTTCTATTGCTATTCACTGCATGCTAAGCACTATTTAATATCATATCTTCGGACTGCTCTGATTTTAATATAGTGCTATGATTCTTCGCCCTCAGATGTAGCCATAGATTCCTGTTAGATTTATTATGTTCCACAAAAAGTCAGACCTGTTTGTGGCACATACCTAGTTAAATTAGTAAACTAAACAGTACGGATATTCCCTATCACTGACTACACAAGGTTCAGTATATAAAGATTCTCCATATCAGATCTCCTGTTGTTAAAAATGTTACTCTTTCTGAACCTCTGCTACGATGATACTCGTGCTTGGAGGCTAAACGTAAGTAGTAGTGGTAGGGCACTAAAGGAAAGAAAGTACTAAATCAGGTCCAAACAATGTTTACTGCTGAATGCCTAACAATATACCACTGTCTTGGGCTTGAACTGCTGGTCACCTTGACATACCAGCCCCCTCCAAAGGAAGAAAATTGTTATGTGTGAAGTCAAACAGTCTTTTGTGATGAAGGGCTAACAGTAAACATTACCAGTGCTCTGGAACTAATACTCACCTTGACAAACCACTCCCCTGCCCAGCCCTGTGTGTGTGTGTGTGTGTGTGTGTGTGTGTGTGTGTGTGTGTGTGTGTGTGTGTATATATATATATATATATATATATATATATATATATATATATATATATATAATGTATATGCAGGCTGGTACCCTTTAGCACCACCCCCATTCTCTTTTGATAGGACATTTGGAGTGTTTGGGTAAACATCTCACACTGTTCTTTCAATATTTGGTTACTGGAGAGTACATGTTTAAATTGCATTTGTAAATGCGTTGTAAAGAATAAATCTTTTACCATGACTTCACTCTTTGATGTTTGAGACATTACAACAGTAAACACATACTGTACAGGGTCTATAAAACTCTAGTTTCACCAGTCACTGTGGAAGGCAACTGAGGTGAATCTGTCAATCGTCAGTTGTTTGATACCCCCCCACACACACACACAAAAAAGGCTGGCAGTTCCTACAGGGCCCTATCCATTCTATGAAATGTTTTTGCAGGTGTACTTCTAACATTTTCCAAGGCTTGCAATTTTGCTTAATTTTCAGTGCTGCACTATGGGGACACAATGATACAGGATAGTGTAAACATTTTAGTTTACTCGTGCATAACGGCATATTTATATGCTGAACTTGTCATCTCCCATGAAGCTGCTTTTATTTGCATTGATGCCTTATGTTAAAGGAAAGGCCTGATTACGTGTTGTACTTTGGAATTTCCCTGTGTGTGTTGTTAGTGCCTTGTATTGTCACTGTTTTCTTGAACCTTTCTAAACATCACTGTTTTTCTGCCCCATTTTCATTTAATATTTCACTTTTAGTCCATCTCAAAGACCACTGAGTGTGCACTGCTGTGGTTTCATATAATTATTTTCTTGTGCTAAGACTGGTCTATTTTAAACTGATAATCCTAAAGTTTTGGTCTGGCGGCAGATCATGCATCTTTTGAACCTGCTTCTTGGTCTTCGAAAACAGTCCAAGGCAAGGGAAATGATGAGGGCATACAGCACAGCCTACCTTGACCTGCCAAAGACACACACAATACCCCACTCGGTGGTGTTGAAAAAAATACTACCTTTAAATGTAAACCCATATGTCACAAGAGGACAGAACCCTTGGCACTATGTGATGCTCAAGCTAGTCACAAAGCTGGTGATCATCCCAGTCGGCCCATGGGCCCCTATTATTGTTTGGCATCTACTTCAGAAGTACAGGCCAACATGGGAGGACTTTGGCTGACAAAGTTTGCAGGCGACTGCAACTGGAAATACCAGTGGGAAAGTGCATCGGACACGGTTAAACGCCAAAAAATACACAGTCACCTTCCGGGAAAAACAAGGTAACCCCAAGCTACCATATAATGATCGAGGGCCCCCCATCGGGATGTATCTCACCCGACATCTGAGTTGCATACGTCTGCTCCAGAGGTGACGGTGCCTGACATACAAGGCCATGTCCAACCCGGAATTAATATAGATTTATCACTCATGCTGTGGAATAAAATGGAATGTGGAATAAAATGTGAGGCAGAGGAGGCAGAGCTGCTCTACTCTGTTCAGAAGAACCTGTGGATGAGACCGAGAGTGTTTATCCCGGAATCATCTCTGTGTGTCTCTCACTGGACTGAGGGGGGCACAACAAACTAATGGGCATTTTTTTTTTATGGGGTGGCGTAAGCCACAAAAATTTGGGCTAGGCTTATAAATGCCTTAGGGCAGATAGCCTAGTATAAACCTATGAACCTATAAAGAAGAATGAAAGAAATGTCTATAGGGAACATTTGTATTCTTTAACATTTCCTTAAAGCAGCTAATTTTGACTGTTTTTCTCTTATTATTAAGCATTTTCTGCCTCATATGTCCTTACCATAAACTATTTTTTTCTGAAGCAAGTCTGGGCTATATGACATAGTTGTTCATAGGTTCTTACTAGACTAACTGCCCTTATGGGCCTTTTTAAGCCCACCCATTTACTAAAGTTGAGAATTAAACCCTGTATCTTGTGTCTGTGAGGTAGACAACTTAACAATTATACTAACTCCGTCTAAAATATTATTTGAATGTATATACACGCAAGTTGCCTGCTGTCAGATTAGAACCCCTAAATATCTAGTTACAGAAGTTGGCAAACACAGCACTCAATGTTACCTCCGCTGTATATTTTTTTTATGTTATGTTTGTTATGGTAATACATTCATTAATTTCTTCTCACATCATGTGCATTATCCAGTTCAGAAACATAAACGAGTTTGTTGTTGTTGCCTTTCCATCTTAGCATTACTTAATGGTGCCGTATAATATGCGTCAATGAGGAACAGTCCTAAAATATGTGCGTGCATTTCAGATCAAGCTTTGTATTATACTGTAACACTGGCCTTTGTGACAGTGCCCTTTCTGAATTTCTCTTGTTTTAACTTTGTGACAAGTCCTATATTTTAAAAAGAACATAACTGTAATTGTCAGAAAGTTTAGTAACTAGCAACATTGCTAACAATAATTTTAGGAACCATGGATTACTCAGTCTTCATGTATGACAACACAGTTATACACAGGGTGACTGCCTCTTAAAGTACACTATAAGTGATATCTTACAAAAGTTGGGGAGTGAAGACTTTGTGCATTAAGCCATTGCTGGTTATGGGTAGACTGAGGTAACTTAAAAGAGTGTATCCATATGCTGGTCATATTCTTAGGTGCCCACCTATCACTTTGAATTCTGTTTTTTCTGTGTTAAGGGCAATAATTGCTGCCCTGCCTTAATTACAAAACTTCCAGAAACCTTGAGAGAAATGTTATGTTACATTATGTGGCTAGATGGTTAGCAAACCTCCCAACAATAGTTTGGATAGTCATCTTTTGAGAAATGCTAATATATAGGTTCAGGTTCATATAGGTGTTTAGGCTGGCCATGACCACAAGGGCCTTAAGCCTAGCCATGCATCCCAAATCTCCTGAGTTCTGGTCTTACCCTTGATATTGTTAATAGGCAGGGCGGGAGGTTCTCTAAACTTATTTTAGCCTCACGTGAACTGCATACTTCCATTAGTGCTTGGTTTGGTGGTTTCTCCACTAGCAAGCCCAAAAGTTTTCTGACAAGTTGCTACTTGCCGTCATCTTGGTTAACTCAGTGTAACACTACACAAACACAACATGAACGCACACTCATCTGAAAATGAGAAATGATGAAGATTCCTGTTTTTTTCTTTCTTTCTTCCCTCCACAAAAAGCTACCAACTGGTTTCTCAACGGTTTTCTCTGTAGGCAAATCCTGTGGAGTTGGAATGTATCCTTTTTGTCTGGAGCAGTTTCTGCTCTGCTGCTGCAGCTGAAGTTTTTTTGTTCTTCATTTTCTCTCTAATTGTAGTCTCAGTCCTTTGAAAATTTTGCCCCTTTGTAATCTTTTTTTTTCTCCAGTGATCCCCAGGCCCAGGCTTTTGTCCCAAGTGTGGAGCTTTAGTTTTGTTTCCCTCGGCTTTCTTTCTAGGCTTCATCACTTGTCCTCCATTTCTTTTTGTTCTTCAGCCGTACAGGAATGAATCTGATGAACTCTCTCACTCACTAATGACATGGTCAGCGTTCAGAAGTAACAATTTCTATCTCTGCTTACGTCCCACCAGGAACTCCTCCTCCATATTGCAGAGGAAAGCTCTCCTCCTGTTCTCTATGATTGTTTAATTATAGTAAGGTAAAAGTTCAGAATGCATGTCCTGATGCAGTGGTTTTAGACTAGCTAGCACATCAGATACATCTACAGTATCCATTAGGATGGATCACAACAGTATAAGAAGCCGTGGTGGTGCAGCAGTAGCATTGTCGCCTCACAGCAAGAGGTTCTCCCATTCACGGCTGGAGTGCCTCCTGTGTGGAGTCTGTATGTTCTCCCCGTGGTCGAGTGGCGTTCGAAAGATATGCGTAAATGGGAGTGCCTTCGTTGAAGGTTGGGCGTCGAGCTGGCACCTCGGCACCGTAAAAATCTACTGCCAATCATTAGCGGATCAGAGTTCTGCTGTGGCGACCCCTAAATGAGAAAAGCCAAAAGAAGAACATGTCCTTGGATATTTATAACACACATCAGACACTAAAGCTGAACAGTCTCTCCAGGGTAGTGTCAGGAACCTTGTATGGAATGGTTTGTTGCTGATCTCAACCTAACTCAATAACACAGTGAAGTAGGTAGTATTTTAGTTTTAATATAGGATGAAATGAACATATATTGTCAAATACAGAGATATACTTTTATTTATTTACCAGGGTAGAGCACTGATCCCCTTGGACTTTTTTTTCAGACTCAACTCGGGATGGCTCTCTGGTTAAGTAACTTGCTCAGAGTCATACAGTTAGGCAAATGGAGACTGAGGGAATCAAACCCTTGATCACAATAACCAGCTTCTTAATCCTCTTTACCAGCTGCTAGACCCATCTCTTAATCACTGTGTCTGACACCTTTTCAACCTCTTAGTTAATCGGTAGTTTCTAGGATTGCAGTCCAGGAGATCATTGAGGTGCCTAGTCCAAATTTCTAGTTTCTCAAAGCACGGTCTAGTTTAATGATTTGCTCAAGGTCACACAGGTGGATAAGGGATGACAGAATCAAATCCAGTACCCAGATCGTTAACCCTCTGTGTCAAATGCCAGCACAAGAACTGAGAGATAAAGGCCCAAAATAAGCAGGACAAGGAGGGACACGTCAAAGATATAAGGTGAAGTCAGAGAAATTGTGAGAAACCAGGGGCAGAGCTCTGCTACCAGCATATCCACCTATTTGTTTAATGTAGACAGGCTTAAAGTAAACAGTTTCTCTCAGCTGCATTTTTGTTATTGAGCAAAAACCTATTGTTAAGTTGATGATACCCTGTCAAGTAGCGAGGTAAAGTTACCTGATGTAAAGTGGAGACTTCAGATGCGCTAGACTTCTAATTACCAAGCAGTCAAGTCAGCCTAAGAGTAGTTACAGAAAGTCTTTATTATTGGTTTTGGGAACTACACTCGAATCTCTGTTAAGTAATGTGTTGCTTTATGGTTCATACCTTATGGAACATTTTTTAACAAAAACATTAGAGTTTGCAAGACACATCATCTATATTCATAATGAAAGCAAAGGAATTTGGGTACTTTATCCCCAAAGTAACTTTCTCTTGCTGTGGAGTTTTTGTCATTTCTGTTATTTCATATCATGCTGAAACATTTCAAGTACATAATCATTGCTTTCTGCAATAATTAGATGAAAATTGGAAACTATTTCTCATTGTAAATGGGAGCATATGTATCATTTTCATGTGTTTTTTCCATAGGAGACCACTGCCCAAATAGAAATGCCCTGAAAAAATATGGACATATGGTAACTCTTTACCTGAAAAGGGAACAAACAAGCACATTGTTAAATACACACACTAGTTCTGATTGTTCTGTTTGAACATTTTGTTTTGTTTTAGTTTTTAAAGCTTAAAGCTATAGCCCTATAAATCAACTAAACTTCTAAAGACAGGAATCTATAATAAAAATTTTAACTCCCATGTGTCAATAGTTCAAATCCGTAGGCCACCAGGACTAATCAAACTACAGGCTGCATTACCTGTCAAAATTAGTAGAATTAGTAGCCTAAGCATTTGGAGACAAATACACACCTCTCACCTGTTCAGATTTTCACAGAATATCCAGATTTGTGCCACATATTTTTGGGCAGTCCTTCATCAAATGTGTGGAGAAATCACTGAGGACTGAAGTAACTAAATAATGACATACATTTGAGTTTCAGACTTTATATCCATCAGAAAATGTATGCTAATACAAAACCTATTATTTTAGCATCTAGGTTTATAAGAACAATATTTAAAATGTGTCCCTGATTTTGGGTCTTTATCATCCCCATGATTTTTGGCTTTGTCTGGATTTCTTTGGTTTTGGGGTTGAGAGGTATGGTAAAGTATTAACAACAGATCTTAGGAACACCTAAAAATAAGTGCAGCTGAGTTTGTCCCACCTTGAAAAATTTAAAGTCACGAGGTTTATTAATAACAGAGATAAGCTGAGTTAACAAGGTCAAGGTAAAGTACAACAGGATCAAGCTTATTCAGAGAGTGGTGATGTCATTCTATGGATTGAAAGGAACAGTATGTGGTGGAGTGGGTCAGACGTGCATGTTTATTGGGGGAATAAACAAAACTAGTAAAAAGATAAACGTATATGGTATTGAGACATAAGAAGTGAATGAAAGAAAATGGTACGCTAAAGTAATATTTTTTGCAAGTCACTGTTTTGTCATTCAGCAACTTACTTATAACAAGGACACGAAAAGCAAATTTCATGATGTAGGAAGGCAGCGGTTTCCAAGTTTGGGGGATACTGTAGAGGAAGGGTCTTGCTCACCTTTTGGATTTTGAATGAAAATTTCTGGAGAGAAGAAATGATGGCAATCTAGGACTGATGTGCAGCAGGAAATTATGAGCAAGGGGCAATAAAAAAGGAGCAACTCAGATGACCAGCTGTCAGATTGTACCACTGTATTCAACATTCCTCAGACATATCATTGAGTACAGTGCCCCCTTTGGTAGCATACCTCTCAATTGTCCCAATTTTCACAGAATGTCCAGATTTTGTGCCTCATATTTTTGGCCTGTTTCTCCAAAACTTGTGGTTTTCTGGCAAATTGCTGACAAATCATTGAGGACTGAAGTCAGAAAATAATGACAGGAATTTGAGTTTTAGGCTTCATATCCCTTATAAAACTCATTATAATGCAAAACATGTTATTATTTCAACTTTTTAAGTTTGTAAGAGCAATATTTAAAAAAAAATGTCCCTATTTATGGGCCTTTCCCATTGTATATGGCTTTGTCCAGATTTCTTGCTCTAAGAGGTTGAGAGGTATGCTTGGTAAGTACCTAACCAGGCACATCCAACACTTGGAATGTCCACAGAGGTTCCTCAGTAAAATAATACAGGGCATAAGTTACATGTCCTCTGCAGACTGTCTCAATGCCATATCCCTGTATTCTGTCTCCTATAGGCTGTTGAGGGAGATCTGTGCATAGAAGGTAGTGTCAAACCCCAGCATGCTGAAGGACCTCTTCCATATCCACAAAACAAACAGCACCAGAAATACATATTCTTAAAACTTGAACCTTGCTTGTGATATTAATAGGACCTGCTGGAGAGACAGGTATATATCCTAGAGAGTCCCCTTCTCTGGAACTGATTCTTCATCTACATGAAGCAGAGTTCCTCCCTAACCCAAATCAAGTGTAACTTGGACAATTGGATGGGGAACAGGAAATTCATCCCTGGTTTGGCACGTATGTCTCTAATGGATATAGGCAGCCTGTAAATGCTTCCTCTCCCATTGCCCTACTTGTAAATGTTTTATATCCCAGCCCCTCCTTAGACTTATCCAGAATACCAGAACTGTTTAAGAGAGATAAAGTGGTCCTAGTGGTCGTTAGCCCACTGCACACCTATGAACCTATGAAACTGTGAACCAAAATGAGATAAAATCCGTAGGAAATGTGGTGAAAATATTAAAAATCAGTAAGAAAATTTGTGTGATAAATTTTGATTAAAGAATTGTGCATCTGTCACTTTTTCTATGATGGCCAGATGAGAGAGAGTGCTAATTTAACCCCTTTACAACTGTCTATTTTCTGTTGTGTTTACCCAAAATACTTACTGTTTGGAGATGCTTTTACTTCCTTTTTTTCAAAGGTCACTGGCTCCAAAATGGTTTGACATATTGTTATAAAGTTTTCTGCCATTTACACTGATGTGTAGATCCCTGAGAAAATGTATTATACAATGTTTTGCCTTCAAAAGCAGTGGCACAATGACAGCTTGCATGTAAAAGGGACATTGTCTTTTGATGTAATTATATTTTTATAGCTTTTGCATTTACTACAGTGAAAGAAATGAGAGCTGCACTATTAAGTTAAACAAGACTGTTTTGGAAATATAGCAGATTTCAGGTTGTAGCTCATTCTGGCCTTAATTGAACCTATCTGCAAATGATAACATATGTAATTTTTTTCTTAGACAGTGTTTCAAGCAGGCCATGTAAAGTTTATTTATTTATTGTGAAACAAATGGTACACATATGAGCGTCATAATGACAATGAAAGCCTACCGGCTGCATTTATTAGTATTTGATTGTCAAAGTCAAGGTCAAAGTACACTTTATTGTCATTTAGACATCACAAGTGAAGTCTAAACGAAATTATGTGCATCGTGCTTGAATTGAGAAGACAAATACATAATACATACATACAATTACAAATGCTTAGAAGAGAGACATATACATACATGGGTCCCCTTTGAATGGTCGACATTTCAAAATGTCGACATTGATATGGCCGAGACCATATGATCGACATTTGAAATGTTGACCATGGGGAACCGGCATCTCTTTACAGTGCAGAATGGAAAGATTTCCACTTCCACACTGTAGTGCGACCTCGGAGTTGGTATATTTAAGTTCCGGGGGGGAGGCAAAGCCCCCCACGAGGTGCAGGGAAGCCCCCCTGCTAGCAGCGTTAAGGTAAATTTGTTTTTGTTTTTAATGGATTTACTTGTATGGTCGACATTTCAAATATTGATCATATGGTCTCGGCAATATGAATTTAAGTAGACCCACATACATACAATTACATGTGTATCATACCTAACATTTACTTTTCTCTTAGACATTATATAGACAGTTATATTATTACTTATCACCACAATTATTCTATACACCACTATAGCAGCTGATTGGCTCCTTGTTGCACCTGTACTTAGTACACACTGCAATTCTCATGTTCTCTATAGTATGAGAATATCTAGCAGTTTGTATTGCACATAATTTTCTTGTAAACTGAGAAGTTGGTTGTGATGTCTTATTGTTATTGCACTATTGTTTGGTTATCACAAGACATGTCAGGGTCTCACATCCCTGAGATTACTACCAGAGTTCAATAGTCTAATTGCTGGAGGAAGAAACTGTTCTTGAACCTGGTCATTTCACAGCATATGTTGCGGTATCTTCTGTCAGATGACAGGCATGTAAACAGCTCAAAAGTAGGGTGTGTAGGATCACTTATTATTTTTGTTGCTCTGTCATAACAACATGTCATGTATAGATCCTTTATCTCTAGAAGTTTGGACCCCATTATTTTCTCTGCAACTCTATCTTTTGTAGGACTTTTTGATTTGCAGATGAACAGCTTCTGTACCACACTGTAAAGTTGTACATTAGGATACTTTCTGTGGTACCCCTGTAGAAGGTGGAGAGGACAGAGGGAGGTAAGCTTGCTTTCCTTAGTCTCCTCAGGAAGTGCAGGTGTTGATAGGCCTTCTTTACTATGTGACTGGTATTGGTTGACCAAGAAAGATCCTCCTTTTCATCTTTTGTTGATCATCTTGTGTGTCAGCAGATCCATTGTTATTTGTTTTTTATCAACCAAAAGGCAAAAAAACCTCTGCATCATAATGACAATATAGACAATTAGAAACTTTCTGCCAGAATTCTTAGGAAGATATTTCATGACCTCCCGCACTGTAGGCTGGCTTTGTTCAGATTTCTGGATTTCAGATTTAATGACATGGAAACGCCAACATCTTCATGTTATATCAGTTATTTTACGTGTTTGTAGATTGGGTGTGGTAATGTAACTATGCTGGGAGAAATTTAATTTTAAAGAGAGATTTATAGGATTTTTTTTACTTCTGCTATAATGACAGGTGACAGGTCACTTCAGATACATTCTTGAAGTATTGCATCCTTCACCCTGAACAGAATTCCTGAATAATCCTGCATTTGATTCTTTCATATCAGAGACAACATTTCAAATGCCTATTGATATTTCTTAATAAAAATGTTAGGGCAGTATACTGAGAGACTTGGGCATATACTCCACCTATAAGGAATTAGCAAACACATGTTGACCAGGTCATTTCTCTTGCCAAAGGTTTTAGAATTGACAAGTTTCCACTGACAAGTGCTGATGTTATGGAGATCTACATTTTAATTCTTACTTTTGCAGTTACACTGATTTAATACAGATATATTTTGAACGTGTACTACATTCAACCAGAGCAAGAGTTATTTGTCACCAGTTATATAAAGCAAATACAATGGGACTTTGTACACTTTTCACTGGAGTGTCTGCACAAGCTGGCATTTGCTGTCTACATACTGGATGGAATGTTTCAGACACCCTTTCATAATTCTTAGAAAAATTTTGTTTTATTTGAACACTCAGGTGCACACTTCATTTAAGACTTCCCTTCCATGCTCAAGGTCTCACACTTCCCCAGTATTGAAACTGACTGGCCATTTTTCCTTTCTGAATCATGAGCTTTGATTTTGGCATACATAGTGGAATGTACGTGATCTTTACTTCTGACAGAATTTCAGATCAATACAGATGCTTTCTTGATTGCATTGGATTACTTATACTGAACATAAGTTATATACTCCATCCTTTAGATTTGCTGAATATAATGCAGCTTTGCAGACTGTCATGCTGAAATACATATGCAAACATACCTCTCAGCGGTCCACGTTTTCACATAATGTCCAGATTTTTGCCCCTTATCTTTGGTCTGTTCCTCATAAAAATCTCTGTTTTTCTGGCAAATCATTCAGGATTGAAGTCACTAAATAACAATAAATAATGACAGACATTTGAGTTTCTGACTTCATATCCTTCAGAAAATACATAATAATACAAACCATTTTGTTCTAACAACTTTCTAAGTTTATGGGAGCAATATTTAAAATCTATTTTTGGGTGTTTTGTCTCCCTATTTCTTCTGGCTTTGTCCAGATTTCTTGCACTGAGAGGATGAGAGGTATGTATGCAAGACAGCAGCTGCTACGTAAGTAAAGCGCAGTTTTATATTCATTAGTAACCTTTTCTAGGAGTCATACTAAGATACATGTGTACATAACATCTAAGGTTGCCAGATGATAATAAAAGACTTGCCCACAGCTCAGGAATGAATTTGTCAGAGCTCTTTTATCGTTATCAATAGAGGTATTTTAGTAGTGACATCATTCCAGTGACATAAATTGTCACTTTTATAAAGAATTTTTGTATGATGTTTAGTTCATATATATTAACACTGCACTATAGTCACATTGCAAGCAGAAATTCCAATCCCAGCCCTAACAGAATACATCTGTACATCCTTTACAGAGAATGAATGTGATGCATTGTTGCAGAGTGTCACACACTGAAATGCTACTGCAAGCTTACATTTAACAGCTATATACAATAAAATATATCTCAAATCACCCTCTGACAGTTCTTTATAAATGTTTTAGAGATTTATATTTGATTATACTGTGCCTTTTTGATTTTATGTGTTTGTTTTCCCACTTTAACTCATTCAGGAGGTACTTGAGAGAACTATCTGGTTAATTGACTTGCTCAGAGTTACACAATAGTCAAATAAATGCAGAAGAAATTAAACTATGTACCCCGGGGTCAGGCAGCAACTCATTAACAGCCCAGAGCTTTAGTCCTTTAAGCTAACTTCCTTACACATGTGCTCTGTTTTACCCTTACTGACTTATGTGTGTCTCACCACTGAATTTGGTTTGTCATATTCTCCTTGTCATCACTGGGATTTGGTTCATGTTGCAAGTATTCACTGACAGAAAAGTAGTGCCTCTATGCATATGTTTATATGAATTTTACTTCTGATTAAATGTCAACATGTAACGGACATATTATTGTCATATACAGCTTTCCTCACCGCGGAAAACAAGTCATAAACACACTTTACAGAAAACAGTTGAAAAAGAACTCTGGAGCATTGTACATTCTAATGGCTATAGAAAGTGCATATACCTGCTGTACCCAGACAGCACAGAATCTGTTCTAATACAGAGGCTATTATATCCATAGCTCCTGTAACTACATTGTCAGATATTGCAAGTAAATTGAATACATTTGATAGTGAATGTATGGGATTTTGTAATAATGAAACCACAATGTAAACACGTTATCACAACTGAAGACAGATCTTAATTTTGTTTATCCAGAATACATTGCTTTTGCATACAAGCTTTTACTCTATGTGATATTATTTTGGGTTTGTGGTTATTATGATAGCATGGCTTGATGACAGAAAATCAAACTTAAAAAATGCAAGCTTCCTGTTTTGCACAATAAATTGTAATTCCATCATACAGTACAGCTTCTGATGAAATATGATATTAATTAAGATATCTGGGAAGATGTTATAGAATTTTAAACATCTGATGCATCATTTTGTGTCTTTCGGCTTTTCCTGGTTAGGGGTCGCCACAGCGGAACTCTGGACCGCTAATGATTGGCAGTAGATTTTACGTGCCGAGTTGCCAGCTCTGATGCACAACCTTCAATGAAGGTACGCCCATTCACGCATGTCTCCACACAGAAGATGCTCTAGCTGAGAGTCGAACAGGACAACGTCGTACTGGGAGGCAACAATGCTACCGCAGCACCACCACCGCAGTTAAACATGTGATGCATCATAAACTCCTAAATAAGCCTAGGTCAAATAATCCATCCTCTCCCTGCTTAAGTGGAGTAAACAACATTTTTGTTACAATTTCCTTATCTTCCAACCCCAGGTAAAGTATATACAGTATTGCATCCTCTTGGCCCAGATTGAGGAAGGGAAAGTGAGCAAATGACTGGATATGTAGATAATTGACAAGCAAAATATCATTGTAAGTGATTTGTTTGTATTAACCAAGAGAGATAGAGACTCTTCCAAATGTGTATCAGTAATTCCCATGTGGACTTGTAACTTAAATTTAGCATTTATTGTAAGTGACACAGAATAATCCCCAAGGATTTAGATGTCTATGTTATATACGGGAGTGGAAAATTGTTTCTGTCCTTGGGGGGGGGGCATGGCCAGGATGCCAGTCTGATAGCAGCAGAAATCCATAGCTCTGCTTAGATTTTAATATCCTGACAGGAAATTTACTTTAATTTTTGGAAAAAACTAACTAAATGTATACTAAAAGATAGTTTAACTTAGACTCTTTATTATTTTCCAAAAATACTACAAAGTCAAGAAAATGTTTTAATAATTCCTGTCAAGAAGTTTTCTACTGGAGATTTCAACATGAGCAACTTGAAGAATCTACACCAGGAGAGTGCAATGAAGAAGTAACTACAACTTTAATAACAAACATCCAAGAGCTGTTACTAAAAATGGATACATTTGAAAACAAAATGGATATTATTAAACAAGAATGCAGTAAACAACTGGTTAAACAAGAATGCAGTAAACAACTGGATCTTCTAAATGAAATAGTAAAAATGCAGTCTGAGCAGATTCTTTCCATAGAGGAAACAGTAATTGACTTAGATACTGGAGTAACAGAAAATGAACATCACAATGAATTTCTTCTGAAACAAAACACCAGCCTGATTGAGAAACTGGAAGACCTTGACAGTACATCAAGGAGGAATAACATAAGAATATATGGAATTCCTGAGAAAGAAGAGGGTGCTAACATGATTCAGTTCCTCAATAACTGGTTTTCATCAGCGTTAAACATGTCTGAATCCCTTTCTTTTGGAATCGAGAGGGCTTATCAGTCCTTGGCAAAACTAGCATCATCTCTGAGTTCATCTAACCCCAGGTCTATAATAGTTAGATTTCTTTCCTCACAAGACAAGGACTTAGTTTTGAAATCAGCTTGGACAAATTCCCCTATCAAGATGGGTGAAAAAGTTATTCGTTTTGACAATGACTACACCTCTACAGTCATATCCAGAAGAAAGGTGTGTGTTCCTCTAATTAAGTCCTTGAAAAGAGCCAATATTAAAGCTCGGATTCCTTTCCCTGCAAGAATAAAAATTACCTTGCCAGAAGGAGTGAAGATCTTCATTTCCCTATAAGAAGCAGTAGAATTATCCAAAATAGAAAATACTATCGGACATAGAAGAAATGGAAGGGTCATCCCAAAGCTTGAAGAGACAGGCAGCAAAGAATGGATGGTCTGTGAAGGAAGGAGCAAATAAAAGAGAGAAACTAAAAGACAAATAAGTAAATCTTCTCTAATTATGAATGCTTTGTTTCAAAATTCATAGTATATTAGATTCTCGAAATCTCTATTCTGTAAGGTAATGTGAAGCATCTTTATAATTAACTCTCTCTTTTTCTTTCTATTCTTACATCTTTTAATTTTATATAATACAGAGTATTTAAATAACATTTTCTCTCTTTTTTCTTTCTATTCTTCTAAATTAGTGTTCTTTTTCTCTCTTTTCTCCACTACAAGTACTTTGCATACCTTTCCTTTTTAAATAACTACAAATGTTATGTATCTTCTAATTCTACTGCAGTAGTATAATTTGAATTAATACTAAAGTGAAATCTTACTAGTGGGTCAATGGTGGAGTAATAATGTGTTTGTGATTAATGTTTCTAACTATGTGTTTCAGACACTTTGTTTAGATACATGTGGAACAACAATACAGTGTATCAAAATATTTGACTGTTCTGATGTATTAATAATGTTTTATATGTAGATAGATATAAGTTATATAAACCTATAACTAGGTACCTTTTTTTTTCTTTCTTCTCCTCTCTCTGCTCTGGTTAAATGATGGGTGGATAGTTCAAGTTTTTTAGTATGGTTATGGATTTGGGGTAGCTTTTGTTGCTTTTAAATAGATGTATTGATATGAAGGGGTTGTTCCATGATACTGATGTTTTGTAAAGATATTGGTGGTCTGTGTGACTGTTCCCATTGTGGAGATTCATAGCATGCACTAACAAGGCTGCTTGAACTTCTTTTTTGCTTTCAGTAAACTTTAAAAGCTTCGAGATTTGAATTTCCCACCGCAAATGTTATTTTCCTTCACTAGAGACAAGACCTGTTGTGCACAAGCATATCTGGATATTTTTTAACAAGTTTATGAAGCTGCAGGTCGAGGAAACAGCAGTGATGACATAATTTGAACTTTGAACTTGCGTATAGCCGCAAAACGTGGAAATAAGCTGGAATTTCAAAACAGAGAAGAAATGGAACTGTTTTAACAAACTCTGAAGCATTTATTCTTCATATAAAGGTATTTAAGTAATGTTTTAATGCTAATTCTATAACTAAAAAGTGAATTTGGTTATTATAATCGGACCTCGGCTTCAGTGATTTATCATTTCATACTGACAGTTACTAGCAGCAAATAGCAGTATGTTTTTGTTAAATGGTTGTATTTAATAATCTTTTTTCTTTAAAATCTGTTATTCTACACTTAGATACTTTAAATGGTAAATAATTAGTTCTGATGAAAGTGTTTGACTCCCTTGAAAATACTTATGTTCTGTTATAGATACATAGATTCTGCAGAATCAACGACGCTGTTAGTAACTAAATGACATTGAGTGAACTAGGAGCTGCATTAGAAAATTCAGTATGTATATTAATATCAGAAGTAATCTGAATGCTCTAACCATTAGCAACTAAATAGAGGGTTATGAGTTTTTTCCTCTCTCCTTCTTGCTGTAAGATGTCAACTGGGATATGAGTAATACGTATATAATTGTAGAAATATAACAGTTATGTTGAAATAAGTGTTATACATATATATATATATATATATATATATATATATATATATATATATAAGAGGTCAGTACAAGGAAAATGTTAGATGACTAAAAAAGATTAAGTCATTTGGTATGTCTTGAAAAGTCTTAGGGAGATTGATAATCTTATCTTTTATCATCTAATGTTTATACATACTTGATCTGGTTATATTTCTGATGTATTTACTTGTTAGAGGTGTTATTATACTAAATTACATATTAACATAGCTACAGTTATAAATGACACTCTCATTCTAATGTATATTTCATAGATTTGGACTTCTGTAGTTGCTTTCATAATGCTTTACACTGTTGTTTTTATACTATAGCCTAAGCAGAGATGGATAATTTGTGCCTCTTGATGTTGGACAGGTGGTGGAACTTTATGTTTCATGTTTGTGTTTGTAAATAGTTTTGGATTTTTAAAAGTAATAGTTAATATACGTTATGCATCCATGATAAGTACGTTTTCAGTAATTTAAAGTCAATACAGAAGAAAGGTCTTACAGTGAGTAACAATGTACACACCATAGTCAGTGGCTTATAAATGTTTATCATTAAAATATTAATGGTTTGAATAATAATATCAAAAGAGCTGGTTTGCTCAAATATATTAAAATGCATAAAGCCCAGATTATCTTTTTACAAGAAACTTATCTATTAAAAAGACATTTACAAACATTCTCATTTAATGGATATACTATTTTAGCTGATTCTTGCTTTAAGGCTAAGAGAAGGAGAACTCTTTGTCTATGGAAAAATTCTTATAGTATGCCTAAAATTATAGATACATTTTCAGACAAAGATGGGATGCTAAGCATGGTTGTTTTGGAAATCAATAGGAAGTGTTATACACTGATAAATACATACTGGATACCAGGACTAAGTACTAAATATGTTGACAAATATTTTGATTTGATTACTTTAAATGCAAAAGGGGAAATTATAGCAACAGGTGATTTTAACTGCCTACTATCAGGCAATGATTCTTCTAAAACTGGTAAAATAAAACTAACATCTCAAGCCAACAAGTTAAATGACTTTACAAACCAGATGAACCTTAGAGACATACATGGTCTAAGAGAACATTATTCATTATTTTATACTCACTATTCATATCGGTTTGGTACACAAACAAATATTGATAAGATCTTTGTATCAAACAACATATACTCTAAAATAAGTGATGTATCTATGACTTATCCGCTTTCAGACCATAATACGATACATTTTACATTAAGTATGCATACGGATGATTTAAGATTTCTACAAAGAATTCCAGCTTATATAACTAAGATAAAATATTTCAGGGAATGGAGTTTGAAAGAAATAGACATGTTTATGGAACTAAATGGTAATGGTGAAGTAACAAATACTGTACTATGGGACACCTTTAAGGTTTATATTTGTGGTAGAATAAAAACTTGGTACCTTAAAAAAAGGAGAGAATGGGACAAAGAACTTTTAGACTTACAAAAAACCATAGATTAGATAAAAATGGATGTAAAACCAAATGACAAAGTAGCACATAATGAAATTAATAAGTTAAATCAAAAATACAGAAGTTCTAAATCATAAAGTAAGCATGAACCTAGAAAAATTGAAACTACAATCTTATTCTGTAAACCCCAAATAACTACATAAAATAGCAGTAAGATCCAAGAAAATAAACAGTCAAAATCATATTAATGAGATTAAGTATAAATGCAATGGCTCAGTTTAAAGCACATCTAACTTAAATGTCATATTAGAAGCGTTTAGGAGCTACTATAAAGATATAAACAATAACACCTCACTTTTGGAAACAGATAATGTAGTAAGTACATCTATTCAAAAAAATATAACTACAAAGGTGTCAATGCAACAAAATGTTATATTAAATAAACAAATTATACTAACAGAAGTGAAAGAGCAAATAAAAAATGTAAAAGATAATAAAGCCCCAGGATTGGATGGAATAATTCCTGAACTATATAAGATTTTTCCTAAATATATAATAAAGAAACTGGTGAGTACCTTTACTATAGTTAAGCAAAAATTAATAACACCCCCATTGTGGAAATACTCAGTTCTCTCCCCTATAATAAAGCAAGGTAAAGACCCCAAATATTGTGATTCATATAGGCAAATGTCATTACTGGACACTGATTATAAATTTTTCATGACAATATTAGGAAACAGAATAAAGAATATATTACCTAATCTAATACATAATGATCAGACAGGGTTCATTCTTCATAGAAAAGCGGAAGATAGCATTATTAAATTACTATCACTACTAGACATAGTGGGTAAATACAAAAAACAACCAACTATCATCAGTCTAGAAATAGAATGTTTTTGATTCTATTAGTTGGTTATGTTTACAAAAATTCTGACTGGTTTTGAGTTTTCCTCAGATTTTGTCAACTTATGAATGAAAATTTATAGTGAGGCACAAGCATATGTGAAAATCAGATCATGTCTATCCTCACCACTAAAAATCCTCAAGGAAACTAGACAGGGTTGTCCTTTGTCACCATTATTTTTTGCTCTTTCAGTGGACTTTTTTTGCCACATATATTAGAAATAAGCAAAATATAGAAGACTTTCAAGTTAATAAGGACTATTGTCCTAAGATCCAACTGTTTCCTGATGACATGCTCTTAACTTTGGGTGATATTTATGGTTCTTTGCATGATGTTATGAGTACCTTAGACAAGTCTGAAAAAATTCAGGGCTTAAATTTAAGCATAGTAAATCCAAAACACTACTAATTCATAAAAAATTCAGTAAAATTTAAGAGAAAATAGTCTATTTAATTGGGAGAAGGATTTATTAGAATAGTTGGGTGTTAGTATAAAAAGCTCATGGAGCTTGTCTATTAAACTAAATTAGTGAACTAATCAAAAGATGGAATAAAATGTTCTTTACAATGGAGGACAGGCTCTCTTTAATTAAAATGATAATTTTACCTAAAATTTTATTTTATATACAATCATTAATACTACCCCTCTAAAAGCGTATTTAAAAAATTAGATTCCATGTTAATTAAATTTTTATGATTTCCCACGAAACCTAGAATAGCTTATAAATGGCACATTAGAACTTGGAACATTAATAGGATAGCATTCTCTAACATTGATCTTTATTCTAAATCAGTTATAATTAATGTAATATTACATTTAATCACACCTATATATATATTTGGCTGGAAAAAAAATACATGATATTCATATAACTGATTTCAGAATTATAAAATGTCAGTTTAAGGAGCTGTATGGAATAAGCAGAGTTCATTGGCATTTACGCAAATTCTGTTTATTTAATAAGAAGTTTGATCATTTTTCTTATGGCATTAATCAACTATTTTATAATTTTAAAAACATAATAGATAGTAATTACAGCTTCAAACAATTCTTATTTCTTATATTTCCCATAGCATACACTCCTGATTGCCTAGATTCTTTTAACATTAATGCGATGCAGAAACTAAAAGAAAATAATTTGATATTCTGGAATCAGTTTTCTGATAATAAGAGTATTAAACTATTAAATTCTCTTTTATGTAGATTTAACAATTGTCAAGATAGTTGGCTGATTATACAGTCATTACTACAGTTTATTGATAAAATGAGAGTATTGATCAACATTGAGACTGAATCTATGCCAAGTTTGATTCAGCTTTGTATTAGGTGTCTTGAAAACACAGGTGAACAGAAATTAAGCATTTCACCTATATATAAGATACTAAAAGAAGACACTCTGAAGTTTGAGTCAGATTTTTGGAACTGCTATGCAGAGATTAATGGAGAACAAATATCTGATGAATTCAAATAATTGTTAATGAAATCTATATATGGCACCTCTTCTTCATTATATTGGAGATTGTATACATGGAAATTTATAAATAGGAGTTTCTATACTGCACATAAAATAAATTTTATATTTAAAAACAGTGAAAGTAATTGTTGGAAATGTGATAAATTACAGGAGGCCAACTGGGTCCACATGTTCATTGAATGTAGAACTGTTGTTCAGTACTGGAAAGGCTTTAGATATTTTATAAATGCTTTATGGTCTGATAACTGTCAAATTTCTAATTCACTAATACTATTCAATGTTCCTATACTTAATACAATACCTAAATCTCAGATTCAGTTACTCTGGTCAATTCTTGCAATTGCCAGAAAAGTTATTACTTTGAACTGGAAAAGTAAACAAGATTTGATGTTTAAAGAGTTTATTAATCTAGGAAAAGTTGTTTCTAAAAAAGAATTGCAAACCATCTGTCATAGAACTCACAACATTACTCATAACAAATAGCATGGCAAAACTGGAAAATATATTGAACAAATACTGATAACGTCACATGGATAAAATAATTGTTTAACATGGATGAGTGTAAATATTGTAAATAGTTTTGTTATTGTTTTATTATATATGTCATATGTATATTTGTGTATGTTTATAATGAAAACAAAATAAAAATGTTTTTGAAAAAGAAAATTGTCTCTGTCCTTGATAAGGTGTGAAGTTTGATGTTAAATGGGAATTTCTTGGTTTTACTGACATTCATGTAAAGTGCAGAGTAACTGGCAAACTCTACCATAATTTTAGAAAGAAAACACTGCCCTCACTTGCTTTTTTTCAGCAGGAGGTGCTAATTTGCAAATGTTAATATAAATACATTGTTATTTTTTCCAATGTTGTTGTGTCTTTCGACTTTTTCCTGGTTAGGGGTCGCCACAGTGGAACTCCGGTCCACTAATGATTGGCAGTAGATTTTTACGTGCTGATTTGCCAGCTCTGATGCACAACCTTCAACGAAGGTACGCCCATTCATGCATGTCTCCACACAGAAGACGCTCTAGCTGAGAATCGAACAGAACAATGTCTTATTGTGAGGCGACAAAGCTACCATAATCAAAACAATTGTTTTGTCATCACTGAAAGCATGATGTTATATATTTTACAGTTTATTATATTGTCTGATACCATGCTTGTTTGAATTATGATTTTATTCTTGTAATATTACAGACACTCGAATAGTTCCATGGAACAGTGACACTTTGTTTCTTCCTTTACTTATTGATGGAAAGAGCAGAGTTTATAGAACTGATTAAGACAGAAGTGGTCACATGGTTTTACTGTATCTTCAATAAAGTGAGGAGCTCCATAGAAAACTTGTGTTCTGTCTTTTTTTAATCTGTATGCAGATCGTGATATTTTATGGTTTTGTGTATCTTTGTACATAAAGCACTGTAGCCCCTGGGTGTGGTGATTTCAATGATCAATGCTACTTTTGCCTTCTTTTTATGGACCACTATATTCGGTTTTCTAGCATTTATCTTTTGAACTGTTGGTAATGGGTGATCCCATGTGATATAAACTTCATCATTTTCTATGATGCTTTGTGGCTCATGTTTCCAGTGTTTTTCAGCCACTTCAATACCATAATGTTTGCACAATTCCCAGTGCAATAGTCTTGCCACATTATTATGCCTTTCAGTATACAGTCCTTCTGCCATTAGTATGTCACAACCAGTAATGAGGTGTGTGACTGTTTCCAATTCGGTTTTACAAAACCTAAATTTGTCTGTTTCTCCCACATGTTCAATGGACTTTCTAAACCAGCATGTACATAGCTCATTATCTTGGGCCACCAGTATTAACCTTTCATCTCTTGATTTGAATTTGCCTCTCCTTAATCATTCCTGCGTTTGTCCTTGATCAACATGATGTTCTTCCAGAAGTTTTCTATACTTGCAACTATATTTATGGATTTTCTACATTTTTTGCCTTCTCATCTGGTCCTTCACCTTATATTCTTTCTTTTGTTTTTTTGGCACATTCAGTTGCTGCCTGATTTTTATCTACTTCTGATTTGATTTCCATTCCTGCTTGACACTGATATGCTTCTGCTAGATTAAGCAGAGAAGTCATTTTAGATTTATTCTCCTCATGTTTCAAAACTTTCACTACATTTGTGTCTTGTGAGGTCAGCATGTATGTCTGAAGTCCCATGATTGCAGATCTATACATATAATCAATTTCAAGGAGGCCCATCCCACCTTCAGAACGGGGAATATATAATCTTGGTATGTGCTGATCTTTATAAATCATTTGGTGAGCATAAAGCATCCTTCTTGTTTTCCTATCTAATCTATCCAACACGTTTTTGGGCCAGTCAGTCACTCCAAAACTGTAAGCTAGGAAAGGAAGAATAAATTGGTTTATAGCTTAGATTTTGTTCCTAGATGTCAGCACTGTTTTCAGGATTAATGTAAGTCTTCTAAAGTATTCCTTACTAAGTTTTATTTGCATTTGTTCATGTTTTATTCTTGATCTTTCATCAGTTCCCAGATATTTATACACTCCCTCTTGCTCAAGTTCTTTTAAATCACATTCTTGTCCCAATCTGATGTTTTATTGGTGCTGCAGTTTTCCTGCTTTTAAGGTTGCTTTTGCACATTTATGAAGACCAAATGACATTCTATCATCTGAAAAAGTTTTGACAACCTGCAGTTGTGCTTGTGTTCCTGCAACGCAGTCCACATGTAATTATAGTAACCCAAATGAAATGTGTTTTTAATGTTTACTGGTGTTGCCAGAGCAGAGGGTTAAATCTCAGACATGCCAAAGGTTTTCAAAGCTGAGATACTGAATATTCTCCTGGACTAAGGGGTATTGTCAGATTCTTCATTGGCTGGGGTCCTTAAAACATTTGATGAAAAGAGAAAGTTCTTCTGATATTAGATGGTTCTTTCTTTCCTGTTTTCTGGCTTTATAGGGAGGTTCAAAGAACAAGGCAGAGGTCTCCTTATAATAATGATGATAATAATACAAATCGGACCAACTATATGGTCCCCCACCCCTTGTCACCCAGGCAGCTTATACAATTCATCAATGTCTGGGTGTTCCTTTCTCTCTATCATAAATCTTCACCAAAGCCTAAGTTCTCCTTTCCTCTAACACAAACCTTAATGTCAGACTCTTGGGTTTTGATAATCCTAGAAGAAGCCTAAAACTAGCATTCAAATGTATTTTTGTACTACCAAAGAAAGAAGGAATCTGGACTGCTATCATAGACCTTTTGATTCTAAATCTTTTCATCATCACTCAAAATTATTCAAAGATTTCAGACAGTTTTTTTATGTCTGCTGTCTTCCACTTTGAGTAATAACATTCTCCAAGAGTGTTCGCAAAGTTCCTTGCTCCTGTAATAGTCAATTGCAGGTTGCAGGGCATTCGCATTTTCCCATGTTTAGATGATTGCCTGATTTTTTCAGATTCCTGCACAGGCTGTCAGGAACCTCTGGCTTGGGTAATAAAACATTTCTCATTCTGGGGTTTCAGGCGAGCAAAGAGAGATCTTCTCTCATTACACCCCAACGAGATAATGTTTCTGAGATGCCTACTTGATACAACACTCATGTTGACCTTTCTTCCTCAACCCAAAGTGGATTGTTACAAGGAACAGTTTTTGATATTCTCCAGCAAGACTCAGGCATCTGCTGAGGAATGTCTCAGAATTCTAGGTTTCATGGCCTTTGCTGTACTTATGGATCTTTTGGCTGGATTCCTCATGAAAAAGATTCAACAGTTTTTCAAATCAGTTTAGACTCCGTACCAATACCCACGTTCTTTCAAATTCCAGTGCTTTGGTTTGTGAAAAAAGTGTTACTTTGGTGGGTGAATCAGTTGAATTTTAACCCACTTCTTCCTTCCTTCCTTTCTGTCCCTACTCAGTCTGTATTCACAGATACATCAGGCTTTGCTTGAGAGCTGTGTCTAAGGGAATTAAAGTTCTGAGTCTCTGGAACAAACACTACAGGTTAAAATGGACAAATGTCAAAGAAATTATGGCTCTAATAAATGCTTTCAGATCTCTGAAGCGCCTTTGGACTCAAGGTGCTGTCCTAATAAACGCAGCCAATGGCACAGTGTATGTATTATGTAAACAAAAAAGGGGAAGCAGGTCTTACCTCCTCTGCAGTCTAGTTATGGTAGCCTGGGATTTAATGACTTAATTCAATCTGTCCCTTCAGGCTACCTACATTAAGTCAGAGCAAAACATTGTTGCAGATAAGCCGTCCAAGTTCAGAACAGACCATGACAAATGAAAATTACACCCAGGGGTGCGGGATGGTGGGAGGCCTTCAAGGAATTGATCCATCTGTAGGGAACTCCTGAAGTAGCTCTGTATGCCTCCAGTCACAACAGACAGTTAAGGAAATTTTGATCCAGGACTCCTTGCATGCAGGCCTGAAAGGCCGATGCCTTTTCCCCCATGGACAGAGATGTTCCTATATGCCTTTCCTTCCTTCCTTTCCTCTGATAACCAGGGGTCTTCTAAAGATACAGAAGGAACCCACAAAAATGATTGTGCTGACTCCCTTTTGGCACAGGCAATAGTGGTTCTCCCTTCTCTTATAAATGGCCAAGGGCAATTAGCACTAGCTTCCAAACAGAATGGGCTAACAAAAGACAAGGGTTGTTTGATATACTCCAACCTTCAACTTCTTCAGATGACTGCCTCAAGGATAGAATTTTAATTCCTTTTAGGGGTCTTTTTTCTGATGATGCACACAAGTATTAAAATAGGCAAAGAAACCTGCTACTAGAAAATCATATATGAGTAAGTGGAAAAGATTGTCTGTTTGGTACCAAACCAAGAACCAGGACCCTTTATAAGGCTAGGACTCCTGTGATTCCTCAATGTTTGTGTGATTTATTACTCCCTGGCCTCTTACTCTTCTATTAAGATTGATCTTTTGGCCATATCTGCTTGTCTGCCCTTACCTCCCCCATTCTGTCCTACCTCAAGTCAAGCAGCTTTTGAAAGGGGTTTTACATGCTCCTTTTTGGGTCATAATTCCGTATTGGAAAACTTTCCTTTTAAACCTGCTCATGAGGCTGATTTGAAGTTCATATCTTGGAAAACAATGTTACTTATTGATCTCATTTCTGCAAGAACTGTATCTGAGTTATGAGCTCGTACGGTAAGGTCATGCCTACCTCATTTTTCACAAAGATAGGGTAACTGAGAATAAATCATTCCTTTATGCCTCATATAATTTCAGAATTTACACTAAACCAGACTATTCATCTCTCTGTTTTCTATCCAGAGCCTCCATATAAAGGAAGAACAGATTCTACACACTCTGGATGTCTGCAGGCAACTTGGATACTTCATTTACAGAACACGACCCTTCAGGATTACTTTGTCGCCTATGAAGGTAAGAAAACGGACATGCTGTGTTTAACAGGCTATTTCCAGTTGTCCTGTATTATGACTTTTTGTTATTCTCACTATAACGAGACAATTCCAGGCAAAGTTAAGGCCCACTTTAAGGCGCACTTTAAGGACCACACTCCCAGGGATTTAGCTACTTCTGTGGCATTTTAGAAATGGATAGACTGTAGAAATGTACAACTTGGCTGTCTGTACATACCTTTTCAAAGCACTACCATTTAGATTCTTTCTCTAGGTCTGGAGCAGGCTTTGCAGGGATTATTCTCCAGAAGCTCCTGGTCTCTGATCCAGCTTCCTTCTCCTTTGAATTCTAAGAAATGATATTTGACCCGTATAGCTTAGGCTACTACAGCAGTGATCTAATGATGAACATAGTTCATTAGTGAAACTAACCTTTCTATAACTGTGGGCATTCAAACAGATTATTGCTGCATCAGTTTCACCCTCCCTCCACCCGTCTATTTTTGCTGTTCTTATGCCAGGGTGTTGGATTTTCATTAGTATTTGATCTTAAATGGCAAGACTTTGGCGTTCTTGTTCTGCTGCAAGAATTTAAAGTTTTGGCACCCTAACCTATGCTTTTATTCTGCTTACCTCATGCAGGACAGAAACTACAGCACATGGAAGGTGCCCTAAAGCTGGAGTCTGGATGGCTTGGTCTGATCCTTGCAGAATATGTCCCATATAGGTTAGGCTACTGCAGAAATGATCTATTTAAACAGTTACTCCTATGGTAATTTTACTTTTACTTGCACAACTGTACTTTATCAAGGTGTAGCAGAGTGAAGTGTTGCACAGCTTGTAACACCATAAAACACTTAACACTGCTACACAGACAGTGGCAAAAGCCAAGTGTCTTTCTCAGGAGCAAATTACTTAAAAAAAATATTAAACAGAGGCATTACACTCCACTCTGTCATTTTTGTTTTGTGTTAGTTAAGTGTTCTACAGCTTCTAAACTGGCTTTAGCTTTTAGTTGGCGATATGCAGAGGCTGGCACTTTTAGTTGGTGATCTGTAGAGGCTGGCACAAAATGCTATGCCATGGAACTAAAGCTTAACACTGAGAAGTACTTAAAACTTTAATCACCTTTCTTACTTATGTTGTTTGACAAAACTGCCCTTTTTCCATGTATTTGGTGTGGAATGGCAGGACTCCATGTGCATTTTTGTTAATGACTACGGTGGTGGTGCTGCAATAGCGTTGTCGCCTCACAGTAAGATGTAGTCCTGTTCGATTCTCAGCTAAAGCGTCTTCTGTGTGGAGACATGCGTGAATGGGCATACCTTCATTGAAGGTTGTGTGTCAGGGCTGGCAACTCGGCACATAAAAATCTACTGCCAATCATTAGCGGACCGGAGTTCCGCTGTGGCGACCCCTAACTGGGAAAAGCCGAAAGACACAACAACAACAACAACAACGTCCACTGTTTATGAGTGACTGTAAGATGTGGGGAAAGTTGTTGAACAGAAAGTCTTTTTAAGTTATCATTTTGGTTTGAATTATAGTTCATTTAGTTTCCAAGTAATATTTAGATTATTGTGAAACATGTTTAAGGTGATTTTATTTAATAGTTTTGCTGAACACACTGAGTAAAAACAGAGTCTTTGTAGTGGTTGTTAAATCTTTGTGCTAGCACTTAAACCTGGATTTTGAATCTCTTTTTTTCTTGTTGGAAGGTGCCAGCCTAGTATGTTAATCATGGTAGGTAGGGCATTCTTCAGATGTAGTGAAATAAATTAACTGCGCTATTTATGACAGCATTAATTATGAAGCAACAGAAACCAAGCTGCCATCAGATGACTGTTCAAACTCTGAAGACAAGTTTTGACCTCAGCTTTATTGATATATATATATATATATATATATATATATATATATATATATATATATATATATATATATACATTGTTTTGTTCATCCCTTACCTTCAGTAAAATAAAACTGACAGAAAAAGAGAGAGATTTTTTCTTGAGTTGGTTTCAGATTTTTATGAGAAAAGCAAACTCCTATTTGTGACCCAACATGGTTTCTGTCCCTCTCATAGTACCTACATAGCTTTGGTTACATTTGTGTGAACTATGAGTCATTACATAGTGACAAAGTTGCCTTGTTTGCATTCTTACACTTTTCCAAGGCATTTGATGTAGTGGGTCAAGACTGAGATGTAGATGAACTGCTGTCTAGTTTACTGGTAAAATGGTTTAATGGTTTCAGAGTTACTTAAAAGGAAGGTATGTTTGCTGAAGTAATAACCTTAAAGTTCTAATTACAGTACTTTGTTATGTTATCTGGTACAACAATAGTTGTCTGTTCCCTCATTTATTATATCTTTGTGAGCCATGCCTTTGGTTTTTAGGTACCTCATTTTTAATGTGGATCAATGCAGTTTACAATTTGACTTTACTACAGTTCAGGCTTGGCAAGAATGTCATAATGTTCAACAAGCAGGAATCCTGTCTACTTACATTTTTCCAGAACTGAAAGTGATTTGTGTCTGACAACTCCATTAACAGACAGTTGAGCTGTAGAAATGTAATCATTTAGGCCTTAGAATATACTAAGAAATTCAAGTCACACTTTATCAGACACTCAGGAAGTTTACTTTCAGTAGTCCATGTTAAATAGTTTTAAGTACATACTTCTGTATTCACTACAGGAAATGTTAGTGTTTTTTTCAAGTCACATATTATATTGCACTATTTTTCTGCAGCACCTGGCATTATGGTATGTTATATGTTTTCTCTAATTCTTCCTTCCATATTCATTCTTGTCTGTCATACAAGAAGTATCTTCTTTTATCATTTCCCGATATTTTTCTGTTCCATGATGTTTGGTACGCTTTTAAAGTCTCTCATAACAATTTACCATTTTGTTTTTTTTTCTGATTGCTTAGATGGTGCTATTGGAGTGAACAAGTGAAAGTTTATAAGACATTTACATGTACATTTGTTTCACAAAACAAAGTGACTTAAACCTGCACTTTACAGAATATCTAAGATGGTTATATTTTCTCCATTCTCCCATATATAGGCATGTTAAGCTGATTCTCACAGCTTTATACTTGTTTAGTGTGATATTTTGTTGTTACTTTATTCTAGTGTAATTGTATGCATTGTTTGTAAAGTTTGGTCTGCTGTAATCTTTTATGTCTGAGTAAATGCCATCCACAAAGTCACATCTGTGGGCTTTCTAGTGAGAAAGAAAGAGAAAGAAACAGTGAAGTGACAGCTGTTAAATTAATGTCACAGTATGTGTGGGTTCTATTTTTCGAAGCAGTTAAGTCAGGCTGTTTCCTAACAAAATGCTATTTACTACAGCAAGCTGTTAACAATCAGAGGTTATTAGACCTACATTTTGTTGCTCACCTCTTCCAATGTTTCTCAGCTTATCTCTCAAATGCCCAGATTTTCACAGAATGTCCATATTTTTGACTCTTGTTTTTGATGTGTTACTCATAAAATTTGTGGTTTTCTGACAAATCATTGAGGATTGATGTCCCTTATCTTGTGGTACCGTTTCATTGATCAGGAGGCTACTGTCAGTCAAAAAAAAAAGGAAAACCTTTAGTGTTTGTAGTTTAGCAGTGATTGTAGAATCAGCATTATTATTATAATACTTTTAAGTTTTTTGATTTCTTCATAACCTACATCAGTGTTTCTAAAATCCTCCCCAGGTTGGCATGTGCCTCATTCAAGGGAGGACTAAGATAATTTGAAAACACTAAACACTAACCATCTTTCATTTTTTTTATTTTTTGTAGCAAACAAAAACACCACGACCACCCAAAGATCTTGTTGAATAAAATGTGAATAAAGCTTTAAGTAGCTTGCTTTTATCTAGTGACTGACTGTTTCTTAATTGATTGTTTTATTACTTGTGATTATTTAATTATTTAATCTCTGATGAAATGATTAAATGTTGTACTGAGACTATATATAATGATGTGTTTTAATGTGTTTTGTAAGGATCTGATGAAGCATAGGGTGTCTACGTGAAAGCACTTGTCCTATCTATTAAACTGGGACTTTTATCATACTGGAAGCTTTGGTGGTCTTGCTGAGTTTTTGTTTTCTTTTTTCTTTTTTGTCAAATCAAGCTAAATGCAAACTGGAAATAATCGAGGAGTATACATATTCATTGTAAAGCAATAGTATAATAATGTAGTAAATCTTAGTTATTCAAGTGTGTGCATATATATATATATGTATTGTGTGTGCATATATATATATATGTATTGTGGGGAGAATAAAGGGAGGTGACATGCTTTTGCAATGTGTGGTGTATGTTTTTTTTTTTCATGTGGGAGCATACAGCCTTTCTGATATTTTGTGGAGGCTTGAGGACTTTTTTGTGTTTTTTCAAACCTCACTATGACTGAGTCTGAGAAGCATGATGTTTATTTATTCATTTAATAACTTAGTTCTCGGGACTAGTATGAGGAATTAGCTACAGTATCTGTGGACAGTTCTTCTCTCAACTCCTCATGCAGCTTTCGACGTAGGCACAAAGTATTAGAAGCACTTTTGTTCAGCTGCGCTTGAGCTGTCATATGACTATAAGCAATTCTTTTCTGGAGGCTGTTTTTACATATGACCTGAAATGTAAGAATTATGCCTGTTTATGTTAAAGTATTAAACTAACAATCAGCATATCATTCACGTTATGCCTGTTACAATGCAAAAATCAGGAGAATTTTCTCCAGCCTCATTTAAAGTGTCAGCTAACACCACATGACAGTTTTAAGTCACTTGATTTTGTTAATATTACTATAAATATGAAATTTTTATCTACATGTGTGATGCATAATGATTTGTAATGCTAATACCAATATTACTTCAACATAACATTACTAATAATAATTCATAAATTTATCAAACATTTAGAACTATCTTCATGGTAGTACAGTCTGAATGGACGATGAGAGTGCATTTTATCATGTCCCACCATGACATTTCATTTGATACCCTTCGATAATGTGTACATTTCAACTATAAAAATGTAAATAAAAGTATGCATTCATATTAACATTTGATTTATTGGTACCTATCCTTTATTTGTGCTGCCCAGTTAAGGTAACTACACCAAATGTCAGGTTGCCGTAAGAAGACAAAGGTAACACAAACAAGTAATCAGTAGTCACGTACTGGTGACAGTGAACTAACTTTTATGTGTCTAATAACTTCATTTTCTTTTCTGTGGAACATCTTTCATAGCTTTAATAACCTTCAAGTGAGTTAACATTTATGTGCCTAGTGACTTCCTTTTCTTCTCTGTGGAAAAGGAAGCTTAGTTCATGACTACACTGTACTTCGGACTTTAATCTTTCACCTTCACATAAATTGCTGCATTCTTTTAACTACTTTTCATGCAGGGACCAGATTAGCAAATCAGGCAGGGATTGCTATTCTGAAAAATCAATGTTTTGTTTGTACTGAAAATCATATTCAGTGAGTAGAACATATTTGTAAAAAGCAAATGTTTCCCAGGATATTGTCCCTCTTTCAGATTTTGGATTTGCTCATAACCATCTGATATGTCAAAGAAGACTGTGGTGTCTTTGAAGAATTTATGTAGATAACCAACACTCCTTGAGTTATAGTGACACACTTAAAATATCTGCTGATATAGCCATGGTGGTGCAGCGGTAGCATTGTTGCCTCACAGCAAGATGTTCTCCCATTCGATTCTCGGCTGGAGTGCGGGAGTGCCTTCTGTGTGGAGTCTGCATGTCCTCCCCATGGTTCGGTGGCGTTCGAAAGACATGCGTAAATGGGTGTGCCTTCGTTGAAGGTTGGACATTGAGCTGGCACCTTGGCGTTCATGAAAATCTACTGCCAATCATTAGCGGACCGGAGTTCCACTGTGGCGACCCCTAACTGGGAAAAATCTGAAAGACAAACAACAACTTAAAATATCTGCTGATGAGAGATAAACAGTTTAAGTTACAAGTTGTATGAGTTTGCAGTTCACATGTATTTGAACTTGCTGTGCTTTCAGTGTCACCAGTATAATGCAGTGCTTCACTCAGAAGCTGC